>NW_007578286.1:234984-279628 GCF_000690725.1 Stegastes partitus
TGCAGCCATAATGTCTGTGTGCCTCTGAGTATTTAACTCAGCAGTGTGTGTAGTAATGGCAGACATAAGTCTGTGCAATGTAGCGGCTCATCGTTTCCATTAATTATTTACGATTTTCTGTAATGAGTATTAAATTTAATCATGCCTGCTGGTAGAAGCCACAACACATTTTTATAATAATTTAGCCTATTTTCTGAAGCAGCAACAAACTCAACACCATTTTTTTCTCCAACATTTCTGTTTTATATTGATGCGTCAGACCTTTTCTTTTGCACTGACAGCATAGAGAAATATCTGTTTTATAATATCATAAAACTGTGAAAAACACAAAGCAGCAACAATAGCGCCTCCTGTTATCTCTGTTTCCAGGTCATACGTTTAAAAAAAACAGTGAGGGTTTGTTTTTTAAATGTAATTATTGGCCCACAAAGATAATTACGTGAATAGGTCTGTCTGTCTGAGCACAGAGGACATAGAAGTTGGACAAAAAAAGAGAAAAATTATTAAGACAGCTTACTGTCTCATAGAAATGTTCTGATTTTCAACATTCACATTTTTACTCAGGTAGTCTACTTCTGTACAGTTTTAATTTACAATAATATAAAACTGAGAAAACACAATAAAAACACTGGATGAGCTGAAACCAGACAATATTTGACATTTTCAATGAAATGCTCGCCTACTTTTCAGTTAAGCCACCTAATAGTATACCAGTGTTTATAATGAGCTCCACACTGTTGTATTGCTGCGTTCATGTCACTGTATCAGTAACAGCCTCATAGATAACAGCAAAACACTGAACTGGGGCTTTTTGTGAACTGAGTACATTCCTTTTTCTCCTTTGGCCAAAGTTTCAAACAAGTTGAAGACACAATGATATGGTTTTTACCATATTTGAAACGCTGCAGCTCATTTTACAACATTTTACAGCAGCAAAGTATGCCAGAGCTTTGAATGTTATTTGTCTAAATTAATTTTTTGATATCTTTTACAAGTGTTTTTCAGACTTTTTTACTCTAAATTTTGACCCAATAAATTTTATATAAGAAAAGTGCAGATAACCTTTACTGCTTAGTTTCTACTCTACATGAACAATACAGACACAGAAATGTAGGCATTTTTGGCCTCTTTAATTCAGGTTTGGTCTTATTGCTGTAGGACTTCACCTCTCTTTGCACCCAAACTATGTCTTGATTGATTGACTGATTGATTGACTGATAGTGGACTACGAGAGAAGGACTCCAAACATGGCTGCCTCCATTAACAATCTATGTTATTGATTGCTCTATCAGCAGGACATATCTAACAGCAGCTTAGAGACAAATAAACACGGCTGCTATTATTGATATTAACAAAGGGTTGATACATGTTCTAACATTTTCTAACATGTTTTAACATGTTCTAACATTTTCTAACATGTTCTAATGTGTCCCAGACTGATATCCATAAGCCATAGAGTGTTTAGTGGCTCCATATCTGTTGGGTTAAACTTCTAAATCAAAGTCTTTCCCAGGTAAGAGTGGTTTAAGGATCTATGTCGTTCTTTTGGCTTCAAAAAGGAACAAGACTATAACAAAGCTATGGGACAGAAGTTCACGTTTGTGGGCTTTTCAAAGTTGAAGCCCCTAGTCAGCTGATAAAAGTTTATCAGATACATGCAGGTACACTACACTATCAAAATAAAAGTTCTGAACTGTTACAAAGGGGTGACCCGGGACTCTGAAATATGCAACCTAGTTGTATTTCAGGAACCATTCTGAAGCTTCAGAACTCTTCTACGTGGATTAGGCTATATGCACAAATATTTGTATTTTTGTGTGAAATGTTAAAAAAAAAAAAAAAAAAAAAAAAAGACTTATCAGGGGAAATTACACCTTATATATAACTATAGCAGGACATATCAAGCAGCAGAAGCTGCATTGGAACAGTCCAAAAAAATTTTCAGGCATTTTCTAGTTAACATGAGATGACTTGTTGTAAATATGCGCTATACAAATAAAATTGAATTGAATTGAATTGAACATTCACATTTCTTTCCACGCCACTCTGGAAAAGCAGAAGTGCAGTCCTTTCTAATTTCATTTTTATTTTTGTTATTCACCTATTTTATGCACAGTTGTTTCATTTTAGCTCAGTGAGGAAGTTGTTACTGCTGTTTTGCAACTTTATTAAAATGACACAATGACAAGAGGAAGATGAGAACAAGCTGTTGGCCTGCTGGATGTTGGCAAATCCGTTAGATTAGGTTCGTAGCCAGGCACTTGAATGTCCACAACTAAGAAATAGTTTCAGACAGCTCTGGATGGATGTGTCCACCAACGTGATCCTGTCCCCCAACAATGTCCACCATCTTTGCTAAGGCCGTCACAAGCCAGCATCAACAAACTCTTACCTCTTTGCGTTGGAGCTGTGTGGCACTACGTGATGCAAATGTTGAACAGACGGGCTTGTGATTCCTGGTCCACCTCTCTATCTGCACATTCTTATTTCCAATATAGTTATATGTGGTTGTTTTATGACATCCACTCTGTTGTGTGTTGGAAAAATAGACTCTTAGCCCCCATGTTGAACTGAATGGATAGTGTTTATGTTTTTGCTCAGTATATTTTACAATGCTAGTGTGGGCTATTGCTGCTGGATTATGTTTTGCTGGCTCTCGTGTGCACAACCCTTCTGGTGGTAAATGAAACATGAAGGGAGGGGCGAGGTTTGGCTGAGGATCCCATCAGGTTTTGCACGTTGTATAGAGAATCGTTAATGGAGCATTTTTATGCTGTAATGTAGCCCATTATACTTCCTGAACCAGTGGCTAGGCTTAAATTAGCCTCTTAATCACTTCAGTCAGGTGGTTTGGTCATTTGTATTATATAATAATTGAGCACTCAAGTAATGATCACAGTTAACCACAGAGCCTTTTTAAATTAGGAACAATTTCACATGCTTAGTAGGAATAAAAAACATGATCATGATATGTGTATTTACTTATTTATTTTCACCTTTCTGGTTAGTGGTTTCTTAATAGCAAACAGATTTCCGTGTGTTGTCCTGTTATAAACACACAGAAAGCCAGCGGGGAAACCAGCTTAGAGGAATGCTCAAGCTTCAGGTCTCTGGATGCCTGTAGCCTGTGGATAAATTAGCCTTCCCTGGAGACAGGGCCGTTTGGGCTTATCTCCAGCCTCCTCCAAATTGAGGTGGGAGTTGGTAGCAGCCAGAGGTATAAAGGAGATTTAGCCTATCCGACAGGGCATTAATCTCCGTACCTCCTCAGCATCTTGCAAGTTTTCAGGCTCCGATCCCTCTGGATATATAAAGATTTGATGTCGCCATGCATCGTATCAGAGCCTCATTGCAAACCTTTGAGAGCAGGTATCTGAGTACATAGCTTCAGTGTCTGTCTGTGCTCGTATAATGTATATTGCTGTGAGAATAACAGCGGAGGTTTAATTGCTGTGATACTTAAGCAGGCGCTCTTAAGCAGAGGCTCAGTTTAAGTGGCTTAGTCTGAAGATACTGTCGGTGCACTAATCAGTACTGCTGTTTAATTATATATATTTATTTGTCTATTTTATGACAACTTTCATGACTGCATGTCTCTGAAGAAAAAAAAGCTTGTTCAGTATCATAGAAATGCATTTGGTTCTTACAACTCCACTAATCAAAAAGCTTTTTATATTTCATGAGCATAACACTTGTATTATTCATAAACTGCTGCACTAATAGGCTGGAAGGTTTGCAGATCCCACCCTTTCCTCTGACATATTATATCTGAAGATCAGGCCGCATCTTCAATCCGCAAGAACAAACTTAGATAGCAGCAGTTATTGAAATATGGAGTTACATAACATGTACAATACTTGTATTTGCTTGTATTAAACTAATGATAATAAACAAGCAGTTTAGCTTATTTCAAAATGTAATGACGCCACGTTTATATATCTGTCAGTGTAAGCTGCTTTGGGCATTTCTTGCTCTTGTCACATTTTGACTCATTGTGGGCTCATCATTCACTAAAATATAAAATCCTGCACTTCTGTGGAACAACCATGGCTAGAAGTAGAGAAAACTAAATAGCATCTTTTGTGCAGTATGGTACGGCTATAATGCCATTATTAAATAAATAAAAACTGGAAAAATAAATCGAATGTCACAGATGTTATCAATCGTGGGAAAAAAATGGTGACTCTACACACAATAGATACTTTAATATTTATGTTTTAATTAGTTTCCATAATTTTTCTCCATTCTGATTTTGGCAAACACAGTCTGCAGTTCAGCTGAAAAGTCGGGTTCTCTGGCTTCTTCCCACCGTTCAAAGACATGCTGACTGTGAGTGTGCTTGGTTGTCTGTCTCTAAGTGTAGCCCTGTGATAGACTGGTGACCTGTCCAGGGTGTCCCCTGCCTTCTCCCTGAGTCAGCTGGGATAGACTCCAGCCCCCCATGACCCTAGTGAGGATTAAGTGTTGTATAGATAATGAATGAAAGCTTAGATTTGGTTGATTTTCCCAGTTGATGGCATGTAACAGATAAGTAGTTCAGGACAGTCAGAGAGTTGATCCTACATTTCAAACTTGCCGACAGGTTTTGGGGTTCAGAGGGTTTATGGTAAATCTCAAACACTTCCGATAGAGCATAATTTGGAGTGACCTTAATGCCTGGGTTGTGTTCATTTGTTCATTCAAATGACTGATTCCAAACAATTTTTGCTTGTGTCTTTATATCAAGAAATACTGAGCAATAATAAAAATGTGCATAACTTTGTGTATCAGATGTAGGCTTTTCTTTTATCCTGTTTGGACAGTCGTCTCAGAACCCATAAGATTCAGCTCTCACCTGTTGTATAGATTCCAACTCCCAGCTGGGGAACCTCAGCATCTCATTTTCTGACCTCTGATCGTGGCTAGCAGAGGGGATAACCGAGGCTGTGAACTACATGGGCCAAGGGAAGCCAAGGTCATGAAAACATTATGTGGGAAGTTTGGCGAGGCCTGGAAAATATCGACAGTATTCTGTTTTTGCCATGCACTTCTATTGTCTGTATCATCACCATCATCATCATCATCATGTGCACAAGGGCAAGCACTCACTCACACTCACAAGATCAGTAAAAAAACAACTTTCTTGATGCCAATCTCTGTATAACAAAACAGATGAACAAACTTAACTATCAGTGGAGTTAAAAAGTGAGATGCAAGGGCTATTTTTTAAAATCTGTTTTCTTGTTATTTATATTTCTGTTACTATGACGAATGATAAACAAAAGCTAAATCAAGCACTTTAGAAATGTGTCTGGTCGCATTACGAAAAAAGTGAAAAATAGCAAGCTCCTCCCATAACCATGATACAGTCTGCACTATAACCTTGTATAATCAGTGATCGCAGTAACAGCCACAGTATACAAAGTAGTATTTGTAACCCAAAGTATTTTTTTGACAGCAAGGCAAGTGAGACAGTTGTGTCATATCAAAAAGTTTTTAAAGCCATGAAGACAGTACAGGCTTCATGCTGTCTATGAAAACCTCATATGAAAGTGGATTCTCTTAGATCATATCCTTCTTTGTTTTTAATAATAGCGCTCTTGCTCACTGAGTGTGTGGGAATTGCAAACATACTGGACTCCTCTAGGACACACAGAGCCTCTGAGTGAGTCATTCTGAGTGTGTGTCCATTTTCTCATCATGTTGGGAAACTCTATAAATATAAACCAATCTAATTACCCAGCAGCTCCCTGGCGGCAGCACCCACAAACGTACTGTAGGAACGCAGGTCAAAACCATGACTCAGCACTGGAGTGGGGGAGTTCCCTGTTCATTCACAGAAAAAAACAACTCAAATACAGTACAGACATCTGCTAGTTGTTGGTGGCGCAGGCTTCACGCTGAGACATAGTGAGAAGGTTTAACCTCCCATATCTTTTCCGAAACGGTTCTGCTTGACCTCGATCATGAGGCCAGTAAAGATGTAAAAGAGAATTCTAGAGGAAAAAGAAAAAGACAAACGCAGTGCTTCTTACTGTGCTTAGGCTACGTAATCATGCGATGGAAGATGCTGACGTCGGTCTGTCATGGACGGTGCATTGCTTTGAATGATGCCGCTGCAAACAGTTATGAGACAGCGTTATTTTCCTTTTCTTTTCTTAAGAATGAATCAGCGTATCCTCTGCTAAAGGAGAGAAGAGAGGAATCTTTGAAGCACCTTTCCTTTGCATTTAGAAAATTAGACCAGCTCTCATCATGGCTGCCACTGAGACTCTTCTGAGTCAAGTCACTCACTTAGGAACTTTCCTCGGCCAAAACAGACTGTTCTACTGCAACCACTGGGTGTTTTCTATTATGCTAACTTATTCTTCTTAAGCACATCTCGAGGAGACGAGGAGAGACGAGGCTTTGAGAAGAGCTTAGAGTGAGTAAACACAGGTGTATATACATTGAAGTCTTCTGTCAACGTACAAAAGCCTTACACTGTATATGCTTCTCTTTTTGGAATGTTTGTTTTGACACCTGCGCTGCTCATCATAAGTAAACGGTGTTGTTTAAGATTGGTATGGAGTGAAGTTATCTATTTCTCATTTAGCATTTTCGACTCCTTTGTCCTTGCATCTCTTGTTTGTATCTTTGTCTTGTCTCACTTTACCAGCCCATCCCGTAGTGCATAATGGTCTAGTTGCACCACACTATCATTCTGCTAGAGGAAAAAGATGCTTCGTCTTGTTTGTACTTCTTTAAACCAATCACAGTTATTACAGGTTCAGTGTTTCCTCAAAATACTGGAGAGTGGAATTGTTGTGGTTGAATATTTGCATGCAGGGACATGAGCATTGTGATTATAAATGGATAATTTACCACAAAAACTAGGAGAGCCGCCTAACTGCACAATCCAAATCCTCGGCAAAACTTCAATTTTAGTTTCATTTTAATTGTAGTTGTTCGCTGCCTGGAGGTTGCTGTTGTTGTTTCCCACGGTGAAGAAAATGGTAACACAAAGATAGCGGAAATGGGGGAGAATGTAAGACTTATACCTGCAATATACATCTGGTGAGACTAATCTCTCTCTACCATTGTTGCTGAGAGAAGCTAAGACGCAAGAAAGTGACATGTTAGCATAATGAAAGGCATTAACTGACTTGTTTATTTTTATTCATGACCAGCAAATGGTAGCATACTAACACAGTAACTAAGACGTTAATTAAAAGTCATTTCATGCTTTTGTGGGTCTACAAGGATCCATGTGACCCACGTTTGCACGGCCACCATGAGTGTATGTACTGCAAATGTGCTAACTGCAAGTGCGCCTGGAAAGCAATTACTGCACTCTTCCTGCCTAAGTGCTACAACTCGATCTGTAAAACATGCAAAGTCCCATCCACAAGGAAACATCCACAGCAGCCCTCTTTGATAGTGGCCATGTGACACGTACCTGTTGTAGAATAATTAAACGGTCTGTATTGGTGTGTGCACACGGACGTGGACAGCATGAATCGGCCCTAAGATGGTGATCATAGTTACCGTTACACTGCTAAGCATGAGAATCACTACCAACCACTGCCAATTTTGCACACTGCAAAGGATCAAAAACAAACTTTAGCCTTAACTTTGATCCAATGTTTTCTTTGCTCTGATGTTTGTGGAATCATACAGTTGCAGTTCATGACTGATTAAGCATGCCAGATGCCACGCTGAAAGACAATATATGTGTTTGTTTGTGTCGTCAGGAAGGTATCCCATGTCTCTGTTTTTATTCATATTTCTTTGCTGGCAAATGTTTCCCAGTACATCTCAGCTCACCTGTTTGATTCGGACATTGGATGTGTCTCCGGTTATGAATGGCTGTAATCCAGGATGAGCCGTCCCTGTGATGGAATGAGCGGCATCTGATAAACGGCTGCATTTAGATTCAGGCTCACGTCCTCCGCTGTGTCCTCTCTCTGGTGATTCATGCTGACTCCTCCACCTCTGCTCGCCATGTAAATCAGCAGAGCAGCTGGTGTAGCCCGATCGCACAGAACCTTCTCCTCCCAACCGGTTATTACAACGTCTTCCCGCCACGGTGACAGCGCTGATGATAGTATCGCTGCTCACACCTGTTAGAGCCACAGTAATCCTCATGTTTCCCTCTCAGTGGCACTCGTGATGTCTTTATTACCATTGTCATGCTAATTTTGAAACAGAACATAATACAAGTCTGTGTCAGAGGGTATCGGAGGGAAACAGAGCAGGAGGAATGATCTCACCGGGGGAGGAAATCTTCTGGCTCTATCTCTGGCAGCGTGCTCACTGGGATTAGTTTCTTATAATCTGAACACAAACATTCTTTAAAGTAGGCACACTGAGGGAGATTTGTGCTGCACAAATAACCACAGACAGTTGTTAGTGTATTATTTTAATAGAGATATTTTTTGTTGCGCTATACATACAGTACATTTTTGCATGCATCTCTTTTAACTTGAAAAATAAGTTTAGCCAAATTCTGTAGTCCTTCTGTAAGTGTGATGAAATATGACTCTAAGATGTATTTCACTCATTGGTCAACCACAACTTGCTCTCTTCCAATGTGAATATATCATCAGGGTGGCTGATTCCACAGTGTTTTTGCAAGTAAGCTGAATTAAGAAAAGCCTCATGTAGAGCCTCTTTTAGACATCCCTTCTGAACAGCTTGACTTCATGTCTACATGAGCACCCAGGCGACTTTTCCATAAAGGTCTCCACAGCAATCTTACTCAGTTGAACCTACTGACATTAATTTATCACATCAAATTCATAGATTTGCTTGTGCATGCAAATCTATGAAACAAGCAACACGTTTCTAGTCATATGTAGGAGTCTTTCCTCACAATTAAACACATATCTGCAGGATCAAACAGCAGTACGATCCATATGAGCGTCTTCAAAGCAAGAGTTAGAGTGCAATTACACAAGTGGAATATAAACAACTTCATTGATTACTTAGAATTATAAGTTTGAGATGGAATCGATCACAATCTGTGTTTTTATTCTTTACATCAAACAGGTGAGCTGTCACACAAACTTACAGTTTTTAACCTGCAGTTAATTATTTTCCTAGTTTTTTGTTTATTAGTATGATGTTATGCATTATACATTACTTGATGCACTGTCTAATTTGTCACACACAGTGTTTGTCACTGTGTGTGACAAATATAGTTTCTTTAGGCGTGGAACCATAATGTAAAAGAAACCTATGACAGAAGCCATTGATTTAACAGACTGATTAAGTTGGCAGTGTTACACATCTTAAGTTTGTTTTTTTTATCTGAAGGGCTTCAGTGATATCCAAGCTATAGACAGCCAGCACTAGCTCACTGTTACTGTACTATACCCTGAGGTCATGTGTCTTCTCTTGGATCCTGATGCAGCCACTCCTCCTGGAATTCCAGTATCTCATATGATCATTTAGTAGCATAAAAGAGTTGTTGATATTGATGTTAGCTAAAAATGTGTGATGACATAATGGTCAATATCGTTACGGCTGAAAGGTGATATTGATCGTTTCCAATGACAGCACAGGCTTGGATGAACATAAACCCCCTCAGTTCAATAACTTGTACGAAACAGCTTGAAAAAATATATATAGTTCTTTGATAAAGGTAAGGACGTGATAAATATCCTTCATTTTTTTTAGTACTATGAATATATAGTAATTAGTAACAGTAATCCTCCAGGGGTGTTCTGATCCTCACAATTAGAACATTAAACACGTTTAGGTTCAAAAGTTCCACCGCTGCTCTAAATATGAATCCACGTCCTGGTTGTTCATGTGTTGGATGTTTCTGTCAAGACGAATCAATTGAAGGAGGAAGAGTAATGAGGGAGGATTCCTTTGTTTTTTACCCATAGGGTAAAACATCTATTTATAGCCTCTTAATACTCACTCAATATATTTCCCACTGTGTTGCCTCTGTCGAATGCTTCAAAAAGCAAGCCTCACAACCTTTCATCTCCTCTCTGCTGGTGATGGTGGTGGCTGGTTCCAGCAGAGGTATTAGCACCTACCAGCTTCACACGCCCTCAGTTTTTCTCCTCTTGATATTTTAAATGCTTGAGCAGGTTGTGCATAAAACTCAGTAAATAAGATGCACGTAGAGTGAAAGTCACAGCACTCCTAAATCAATGTTTGACACATGAAACCAGAGCAAGAGACACATCTGGCTTCAAATTCTTCAAGTAGCTACTTGATTAAAATTCTAACTATCCTTAAACACCTGAAGAGATCAAACAAGGGCAAATAGCAGTTTCTGTCCTTGATCTTTCCATTAAACGCTCCACTCTTGTGCATTATTCATCCACCATACTGAGACAGGAGGGGACTGTCAATGTCAGATCAGTGTCGACATGTGGACGAGTCTGCCAGTCAGAGAATTAATTAAGCAGCAGTGAGGCTTTGTCTGTTTTTTTTGTTTTTTTTAGAGCTGATGTTCTGGGATGATGGGGATTTACATTCTCTACATGAAGATGATCCATCAAGATGGCATTGCAGAGTCTCTCAGGAGGACTGAAGTGAAAATTAGCATATGCTTTGTATTGATCTCTTTTACGATGGAATCATGTCTAGTACTATAATCACATGCGCTTTGCATATTTGCTGGAAATCTTTCACACCATAAACTTGATGTGTGGATGATGTAATCCATCTCCTACCAGATGCTCTTTAGACACGACCACGTGTCTGTTTAATGGAGCCACTGAGCGCCATAAAAGCGACCGTTAGGCTGTAATGGGTGGTGGCGTTACATAACTGTCTGTCCACTTACCCCTTTAACTGTAATTGGTCTTATAATAGAAGCCGCCCCCGCTTCTTTGCCATTAATGAGTTGACCTCTGACCTTATGTATGCAATGCACCGTAGAAAATTGCACTTGAATAAAGCCGACCTGTCTGTGCACATTGATGTCTTGTTCCACATTGTGTGGCAAATGTGGTGAATACCAGCAACTGTATCAGTCTGATTTTATATAATACAGCTTGACTCTGTCTTGATTAACATTAAGAATAGGATGTTGTTTGTAGTGTATTAAATCTTTTTCATTAAATGGGATTGATATTGCCAGCACTGAGGCTCTTTGATAAGCCAGTGATGACTAATTAAAGTCTTCCGAGGTGCCATTGTTGAAAACAGGATCGTCTTCAGCTACTTAATAGAAGCTCTCATCTGTATTTTACATGTTCCATGTAGACATCGTCAAACTGGGATGGATAATTCCCCCCAAATCATGGCTAATCCTGCAGGTGCACTGTTGACGCTCGCCACACAGCCTGTCCAATCTCCTCCTAAGTCTTCATAGAGCGCTGGTGTTAAATACCCAGCACAAAAAAGCATTCAGGAAATTACAAAGCTGTAATTACATGCATCACCACATGGAGCTATCAGCCATTGCTAAGTAAAGCTACAACTCCACTCTAAATATGGGTTTAGCATACAGATAGTGGGCAGCTTTCATTGCCAAGGAAACTAATGCAACACCCCCCCTCCTTTTGTTTGTTTCCATCCAATATCATGGATCAAAAGAAATTTGTGCTGCATGTCACGCTGCATGAGAGATCAAAATGTTCTCTTCATGTTTCACCATCAAACGGATGCTGGGTGAGCACGAAGGAGCCACCTATCTCACAAGCTTTTTATTTCTTAAAAGCACAGACCTCGTCTCGCTCACTGGAGTGGTTATCTAACATTTGTTATAGCCGTAGTTCAAGGACGCAGCCTGGCGCCAGCCGACCTCAGGCATAAAGAAAAACAAGCGTTCAGAAAAAGACAGGGGCTACTTTACTATCCCACTTTTAAGTGCCATTAGTTGTAACAGCTGTGAAATGAATCACTGCTCTGCATTTTTTGGAAAAATTTTATAACAAATATTCTCTTTCTACTATTTCAATAACGGCTGTCCAGCACACTGACGGAGTTGTTTCATTTTGAATAATTATGCCACTTTAAATGCAGACTGCACCGCCTGTTCTCCACTTGAGGGAAAAAAAGTACTTTTGTTATTGTCTTGTTAGTGTTTATTATTGTCTTGACTGCATACTAAGAAACCACTTATAAAAGGCTCGACTGGCATTGCTAGACAAATATGGTAATATAAATTAGTCTGGAATCCCTCCCCACGGGTGCTGTAAGCGGGTGTTGACCAAAATGCTGCTGGTTGCAGTCAGATAGACATGCAGCCAGTCAGAGCAATGAAAGTGCTGCTGGCTCTTCTGTAGCATTGTATCAAAAACTATATCAAAAGATCTATCCCATTAGATTTTCTATATTCTCATCTTATCTACCACAGCGGCCACTATTACTTCTGTTTACACTGTTCATATGCTTTGCTGGTCTGGCATGAGCAGCATCATGCACAACAATTCAGACTAGTGAGAATGACATTTGAGATATTTGCAACAGTTGTCCAACTTAAACAAAAAAAGAAAAATCAAATATCTCAATCAGAATAATGTTATATCCTGAATAAAAATTGTGATTAGCTACAGTGGCACTACTGGATGAGACAAAATTAAATTTTAATTCTGGATGGTGAAACTCAGCTATTAAATTTTAAAATGAGTTGTCATAGTGTTTTGACAAAACAGCCTCATGTAAACAAAGGACACAACTTTGACATTTCAAGCCAAAGACTCACTTATCCCTGCAAATGGAGCTTCTGAGTATTGGACAATGGAAAGAGATTTCCCACAAGCTCTGTCTGCATTAGCCTACAACTGTGTTTGTATATGGACTGTAGACAAAAATGCATAGAAAAAATATGTTTAAAAAACAAGCAATAAACCTTGTCAAAGGGAGTTTAAGCTCCTTCTTTCAAGCTGCTGCCACATTATGCTCAAAATAAAGACACTCCACTTCAGACACCTGTAGATCCTGATAGATTCCACTGGACTCTCCTAATGTTGGCCCTCCCAAACAAACAGAGACACTCTGTGACTCTTCATTTTTTATTTATGTTGTTAAAATACATATGAAACAGATACAATAAATGATATCCCAAATGTTTACTTTAAGTTGTTACAAAAGTTATCACAAACTGTACACATCATGACAGTAGTTGCAGTTGTTCTTGCTCGATATAGATTCAACCAATAGGCAAACAAATACAGCTCAAAGCTCTAAACTCCTAAACATGGAATAACTTGATAAGGTAGAGTTGGCTTCACTGAGTTTCCAGTTTGACCAGTTGTTCACAACTATTACAGAATAAATTTCACTCGACTACAAGTCTGAGCTGTTCAAAGTGTCACCAAACAATAGAAATACATTGTGATGTCTCTATTTCAATAAGTTTACGACAGCTTCTTAAATTTCACTTTTCAATATGTACAAACGGTGCCATAGACAAGTATATATATACAACTGTAAACACAAAGTTCAAAATTTTAAATACTCTAACACACTCATTACTCACATTTTCCTTCAAAGAGTGTTTTTTTTTTTTAAGTGGTGACAGGCATGCTACAAGTAAAAATATTTCTTTTTAATATTAAGCAGGGGCAAAAAGCATCATTAACTGCATGTGCAAGTAAGATAACAGTACATAGCCTTTTTTCTATTTGCTATGTTGATTTCTTATTAGTTTCTTATTACTCACATATAAGGAGAAGCTGAGTTGATGATTCGTGTTAGATGGACTGAATGTAATTCAGTATGGCTCAATGTAAAACATACATAATGTCTGCAAATGTTAGACTGCGTGTGGAAGGAATGTATTTATGAATTAGAATTCCCTGACTTTATAACTGCAGAGGAAAAGATGTAAAATAATTTTTTTTCTTGCTCAAGTGTTTAGATTGAGATTGAGGTACTGTATACATTAATATATGTTGGCAAATGACCTGTTCGTTAACATCCTTAGCTGCAGTTGTTCCTGTAAAGCAATGTAGTCAATGTGTAATCAGTTTTTAGAAACGCTGGGTTCCCAATTTCAGAAAGACAAAAGCCACCTTCTCTTTTTCTGTTGCCCAAAATACCAGCTGAAACTACCTTGCTGATTATTATTTCCAAAATAAAATGTCAACATACTTAAGGGGTCTTCAATATGCACTGACTACTACATGTAGGATATCACGCTGAAAGACTGAGGCCATGTCCCAAGTAAAAAATTTAGCATCTTTACACACTGATAATCCATGTTGAAGACATGGCCTTGTCCTTTTACTCCAGTGTCGAGCAAGTTGGTCAATTATTTGTCATCATAGAAGTATATTAAGGACAAATGTCAAAGATGACTACTTTTCTTTTAAGTTCAAATGCCAAACGTGAGCTTACAAGCAAGGTAGAGGTCAGATTTATGCATTCTTGTGTGTGCTTCCAAACTCTGCTCTTTCACTTTTAATATCTGATGATAAAACGCTTTTAGGAAGAGAACTAACCAATTTGTCTGCGATTATAATAGTACCTCAGATAACATGTTTTCCCATTACCCATCAATCAGCCACAACATTAAAACCACCAGTCTAATTAAGTCCCTCCTGTGCTACTAAAACAACACTGACCCTACGAGGCCTGGACTCAAGACACCTGGAGGTGTCCAGAGGTATCAGGCACTAAAACGTTATCAGCAAAGTCTTAGAAGTAGTAAAGTAAGCAGGGAGCATTATCCCGCGGAAAGACGCCACTATCACCAGGGAATACTGCTGCCTTGAAGGGATGTGCATCGTGGCAGCTGTGGGTTGTCCAATAATCTAAAGGTTGGTGGTTCAGTGCAGCTCTACCACCGTAGGTGCATGAGAAAACACTGTAAGGCTTTTGAGTCCTGCAAGACAGAAAAGCACTATCTAGGTGCAGCCCATTTGCTGTTGTCTGCAACAGTGTTTATGTAGGTGGTCCCTGTCAAAGAAGCATCCACTGGCTGCAGGACCCATGGTTCCCAGCAGAACATTGCCCAAAGCATCACGCTGCCTCTGTCAGCTCACCTTCTTCCTACATCGTATTGTGCAGCCAATTTGGCTCTTGTCAAAGTCACTCGGATCTTTATATTGCCCATTTTTTTCCCCAATTCCAACATATTCCAACTTCAAGAACTGTTGACTTGCTGCCAAACCACCCCATTATGAGGCGCAAGATAATGATTGTTACTCACTTTACCTGTCCTTCACCTGTGGCTTATTTGTTGTGGCTGATCGGTATAAAGTAGGACAAATTCAACAGAGCTGCTAAAGTTAGCCTAAAATCTTCTGTGGTCAAGGATAGGACCCAATTCAGTATTGTAGAATATTGCCCATTGGGTTACTATAGGTAGTTGTTAGCAAAGATAACAAAGATCATCCCAGATATCCATAGAATGTGGAGCCTAAACACTGACATACATAACAGTGTTCATTAGTATTACGTCACTTTTAACTCAAGCTTTTTCTGACTAATACTGCTTCAGTTTGCTTTTATGAACTGAAATTGATCTGGTGTGTACAAAAATAAATACCACTTTGTCATTTTTAGGTTTTTGTTAGGTTCAGCCTGTTTTAGAAACAACTTTACTATGAAGTTATTACAAAGACATGTTCATTTGATTGTTGTTAATCTCTGTACATTTGTTTGCTACATGTATCTGCTACTGTTTCTCTAAACATGAGAGTCCTGTTGGCCTGTTGTGACTGGTGGATTTTCTGAGAGATTTACCCAGCCCTTGTAGATACAGTTCCCCCCCCCCCCCAAACCTGGATCATGAGTCACTGGATTTATTGACTGTTTCTTAAAGTAAGTGTTTTCATGGCACTGAGCAGCGTAGCCCTTTAACTTTGTGCCATTTTGAAGTAAAATGGTAACACACTAAAGAGCTCTAGGGCTAGAAAAATGTTGCTCAAAATATTGAAAGGTTTTACTAAGGACTGCTTATAGTAAGGCCTACCATTCATGTGGTCTGCGTAAATGGATGGCAAATGAACAATTTTGAAGCAAGTGTATGAAAAACTGACTCTTGAACTGAGTGACTGTGAGTGCTGTGCATAGCCAGCTCTGTAGAGCACTTGAAAAACTTGCATTTGAATCGATACATATAATGTCAGTACAACCACATCAGAAACATATCGGGTTGAGTTTCGTTTTCGTACAACATACTCTGAAGCAAGTGATAGGCAACACGACTTCTCAGAAACTAAACAAACGTCTGGTTTCTTACGGAGGTGATGTTCTGACTCTACCTGCGATCATCAGGGAGTCTGTGGAGGTTTGGGTGAAGGACACGAGCCTTGACTCTCAAAGCTTGCTGCTCTTCCGGGCCACTGCAAGGCAAAATATCACAAAACACACAGCTTTACAGAGGTATGCCATCGGTTTTTGGTAGTTAAGCAGGTATCTCTCTAATCGTGCAGTCTCACTGTGATCATAGGCAAATTTAGTCCAGCTTGGTCAGATCTTGCTGCAAAACTTTTGAACAACAAAACCTGTCGCCAGGTTTGAAAGGCACATTATCTTTTTAAAAATAAAAAAATAAAAACTCCATTTATCAGAAAGAAGCTGTAAAGACACAAAAAGTCAGCAGATTTTCTACTTTCACATGATCCTTGAACGAGAAAGTCAGCCAAGCCTGAAATTGTGACATTTCATTGGTCTGTGTTGTTGATCATGGTCATGTCTCACTTGGATATTCCACTAAAATAATCATTTTTCTCTACCTGGATTCTGTAAAACACTAACAGTTCCAGGCTCCTGTGAGGCCATTAGTGACTTAGCTGTGATCTGCAGTCACATGACAAAAATTCAGGGACTTTTCAGCTGAACTGGGCTGAACTACAGGTTGTGTTTACACAAAGCATAGAGGAAACACTTTAAAAAAAAAAAAAAAAAAAGTCAAATTTTTAACTTTAAAATTGTGAGTTTCAACATTCAAAAATTCAACAAAAAAAAAAAAAAAAAAATGTAAGTAGTAAAACCTTTATAGTATCCCCATTTTTACCAGTACTGGTAATGCCTGTGGGCACTTGGAAAAATGTAAAAAGAATGAAAAAAACTGTTATACTGCACATTTTTGAGTTCTCTTTACTTTTAGCCATGATTGTGCTGTTTCCATAGAGGCGCAGAACTTTAGATTGAAGTAAAAAATGACGAGAGCAAAAACACCCAGACGCTGCTTGAGGTTCAGAGGGTTTTCTTTTTGTAGCTACACTTACATTATGTCAAATCATGTCCCGAGTGTCCTGAGTGTCACAGAATTACTAAATGGATCCGTAAGCCACCTTCCTGGTTTTCATGTGCATGCTCGGTATTACATGAATTCACCATATGGAGTACAGCTTTTAACACATGATTCTTTCGAGCTCACGGGCCAGTGTGTGCGTTTGTGTGAACTCATTAGAGGCCTCATCTCCTGCTTCTTTGTTGATCAGGGTAACGTCTCTGTCATTAGAGAGTTCTGTTTTGGTACCACTGCACACAGCAAGCCCAAGAATAGATCTGTATACCAAGTCAGGCTGTTGCTCACTAAAATGAGCTGAGTATTCATGATGCAAGTGTTTTAATAAGAGCTACACGTTTTTGTTTTTTTTTTTTTGCCTATGATCACAGATTTTTTTTTATCAAAGCCTGGAGTAGTTTTACCACTAAAAAAGTGTAATCACCTGTATTTTCCTATTCGTCAGGTACGGAGTGGGTGTGGCAAAAGAGGAAAAGAATTGATAACATTTAAAATATGAAAATACATTAACTGAAGCAAAACAGCCTCTGTCAAAAGAAAAAAAAAAACTTCCAATAATTTTAGAATCGCCTTAGTGCCACATGTTATTTTGTTAGAATGCAAAGCAGTCACCAGGAATCACCTGACTGCAAAGCTGGCAACTTCTCTGTGAGTACAGGAGTAACTGCTGCTGATGGAGAAAACACTCACATGTACAAGCTGACTGCTCATCAAAGCTCCCTGTGTTTGTTTCTGTGTTAAATGCACACATGTTATATTCATTGGAGACCACCTTTGACAAAGCTAGGCCAGCTGCTTCCCCTGCAAAATACATTTGCTATCTCTGTACTGAGCACATAGAGATGAAATTCACCTTCTCACTGGACTTTGGGCAAAGCAGCTAATAAATCTCCCCAAATCTGAAAATATCCCTTCATGCTCATTGTTTCTTTTTAGTCATTTTCACAAAGAAAATGAACAGGTTTTTAGAGGTAGACCGGTATAAAACCCTTTAATCCCAGATTAAAATGTCAACAACTTGTTCTGCTTGCTGATAGTTTAGAATATGCTTGCAATTGCAGCCACGGTCCCTAAAACTTTAGAAGATAATCTTTGAAAACCATGTAGTAAATGATAAATACATTTTTCACTTCTGTTTTTGTTTTTTCCAGAGTTTTACAACACTGGTGCTCTCTGGTCGAAATCTTTTGTTTTTTTACCTAGGTGTGGTCATTTTTTTTTTATATAGTAGAATATGTTTCTTGAACAGAAACTGCAATTGACCAATCGTAGTCTCAAAAACATGGATTCAGATTCCAGGGTTACATACAAAACAAACAATTCTTACTAACAATTCATTGTTCTTTTTTAGAATCAATTTCCACATTGATCGTGTACGGCTGAATTACTCCAACTTGCCATTGTGCAGTGTGGAGTGGTTTTAGATTGTCTGAGCAGAGCTGTCAGTGAGCTGGTGTGCTTGAGCTGCAATGAGTCGGGAGGAAAAACTAAAAAAGGTTGAGAATAAATAGTTGTGCAGAGTTTCATTTAAACCACTTTAAGACAGGAAGGGATTTATGGGAAAACATTTAAATGAGTAAATTTGATACACTTGAAATGAGTTTTAAGGGATTTATTTGACAACCGCAGAGAGAAAATGGAAAACAAAAATGACGTGCTTTCTTTCCATAAGTAAGAGAAGGAAGAGCTGAATAACACACAACTGCAATGACAGAAAACTTGACAATCTGATGTGTTGTTGTTTTTCCATGCAGAGCACTGTGTGTATTCTGGTTGACGTTGCATTCAAGAGCTTCTGAAAAGCTCTGTAAATGTGGGTTATTTGAAAAAGTGGGGAAATGGAGTGAGGAATAAAAGTAGAGAACATGTCTGTACCTCTCCCAGAGCATGCCAGTGTGTGATGGGTTTCCGTGGGTAAGCCAACATTTCGTTCCAGTGATCTCGTCCAAGGCCTTCAGCCTCTGGCCCAGTGCGACACACACCGATCACCTCATTGTGTCCGACCCTGGTAGTAATAAAACACACACGTTAACGAGTAAATGCATGTTTTATTTTATTTGAACTGTCCTGTAAAGAAACTGTAAGTTTGTGAAGGTCAAAATCAATAAATTTAACTGACCTCTATAACATAATATGAGTGGAGATCAGAAAGCGCAGAGACCACACCTGTATAAATCTCGCACTGCAGATGATTTAAAATTGGCCACCATCCCTGCTGAAGGAGTCTCCTTGTGCAGCTCTCCTACAGTGCTTGCAACGCTTCCTAGAAATCCTGTTATGTAAACATGTCAAGTGCCATCTGCAATGAGCGCTGAATCTCCTAAACTGTGTTAAAATGGCGACTAAAACAAGTCAGAGGGAGCCAAATCTAGCGAGGAGGGTGGGAGGGGGAGTGATGATTGGGTTGTTGTGGCCCGTGCATAATCACCTCAGGAACTCTTCCTTGACAGTCAAACCCTGAGGGACTCATTTGTGGTGCACTCCTGACCTGATACACTTTCTATGATCTTAACCTTGTCTCCACAAAATTACGTTCCTGTACAACTAAACTGCAGTCTCAATTGCATTTTAAGGGAAGTGTAACTTGGTTTTGAAATATATGTATTTTCTCACCTTTGACATTGTGGGAACGGTGTTCAGTTTGAAAGAACCACGTATTTAGTGTCAGAAAGTAGGATGAGATGGAGGCTTAAGCCTGTGTCTGGACTTTCACCATAAAGACCAGGGGGACAGACGAGGGACCATCAGTCTTGGGTTTAAGTTTCGTTTTCTGCTGTTGTTTCCTTTTAGTTTTACTTACTTTCTGGTTAAGTTTATGCACCAAAACAATGAAGTTATGTTTAGGAATATATCATGCTTTGGAGAACACTTTTACATATTGGTTTAGGCACCAAAATTATTTGGTTAGAGTAAATAAAAATATAATACTTTGGGTTGAAATACGACCCTTTCACTACATGTTTGAAGTTTCCCCGGTCATGAGTCGCTCTCCATTAAATACGTAATTGGTTGACTAAAAAATGAGCTAAAAGCTAAAGCAATAAAATAAATAAGAAAGATTTATTGATTAGAAATGTGTTATATTACAACAAATTTAATTCGGCATACAATAGTTTTCTCTCCAAATGTCACTGAGAATGCATTTTAGCTGCATAAGAATTACATTTTGTGGAGACTGAGTTGCCAATCATCGGAGACTTCAGGCTCTGCCACTGTGAAAACTGCTGTTTCTCCTCATAGTAGTAGCTGCAGACCCTCCACTCAACATAAAGCCTGGTTAATCCCAGGTACTGACTGACACAGAATGTGATGTTTGCGTTCTGTTCCGATTTGTGATACGTGAAGAAACCACAAATCCACAACCACCAGTGGTCACAAAAATGTGTGCAACACTGGTACTGCCGTCAGATTGGACACCATGATCAGATTGGAACTTTTTGATCACCTCTCATAAAAGCGGTCTACTTCACTGTAATTATCAGTCTCTGTATTAAAGACTTTTATTGATTAAAGGCAAACTCTAATATTTTGTTTCTGCACCCACAAATGTCTGCAAATGTTCCTCTTTACCTACCTACTCTGTTGACTTTAGGTTATAACATAAACTAGACAACCCTCAGGAGAGGGATATAGTTGCTCCTGCCAGCCATGGTACAGCATTTTTTAAAAAGTGACCTTTGACGTCCAGCTGAGCTGTTTTTTCATGGATTGACCCCAAAATCTAATTATTACGAGGAGAGGCCATTCCTAGCTCACCTGTGAAATATCAACTGGTTAGACCTTAGCGCTCGAGCTAGGGACTGTTCACAGACACATGGGCAGATGGACACACAGTAACATACAGTACAATAAGTACATCATCATGTACATATAGTATAAATGGAGTATTTAACTCACCGGTCGTAATCCATCACCATGATGGACAGACTGACTTGTTCCACATTCTCTGGGGGAATGTCGAAGATGATGGCCTCATTGTACACTGGATTAAGTGTGCTTTTCTTGGTGGTTGTTTTTCGCTTCTTAAGCCTCCGTCCATCACATATCAGGTAAACCTTCACATACGGATCTGGGAGACACCAGTTCACTGGTATTTATTTATTTGTTCATTTGCACATGTTGAAGTTAGAGTTAAATAGGATTAAACCAACAAAGCTAAGAAACAAATACCAAAGGGAAGCTGTTAAATGTACCTTGAACCCGTCTTTTAATACTTAGGTTAGGTACAGTTAAAATACTGACTAAGACTTTTAATTTATAGCCAAATTGTGCTTTTGATGTGAGCCTTGTTTTACCTGAAGAGCCTGTGATGTCCATGGCTTTGAGGTTCCTGCATTTGATGACTGTTAGGGTCATTCTCCCTGCTGTGGGGAGATAGCACAACGAGTACATGATCTCTCCCAGGTCAATACTCTCCTGGTGGACAAAAAAAGAAAGACACCAGAATCCATTTAGCACATTTTAAATGGTTCAGCCACATTCTGTGAATCAAAATGCCACAGCAGAGGCATAAACAGGTCGGCGTGTAACCAATCCAGTCTCACGGCAATTCGTGAAATAGTCACGAAACTTGATCTATTGATTCGCGTCCAGGGAAATGATTTGCCCAAATTTTTCGTGTCCCTGGCACAAATTTCAAACCAATACATGTCAGCTGGGATTATCTTTCCTGTCTGGGCCACGTTTTTTTCCCCTATTAGACAGCGCATATGCTTTGATGTTTTTGTAGTTCTTTTCTTCCAACAGTCAGGCATTAACCAGTTTTCCTGTTGTTTCCTGTCCCCACTAATAACTATAGAGATCACTATAAAGATGTGTGCGCCCACACTGACCAATGTTAACATTTTGTAAACGTCGGCGCTGTGTATAAACTCCGCATTCATTCAAATAGAAAAAGGCAAAAACGATATCGTTCATAGCTATTATCGTTTATTTGTGGTAAAATATAAGTGCTTTTACTGTGTTTGGGCTACATGCTCGTCGTCACTGTCATTTCTCTGCAAACGAATACAACTCTGAAAAGAAGGACACATGAAGGAACACAGTGACCAGAAGATGTACTGTGATGGCAGCGTTGAATAATCTGACTGTTGTAAGGGAGAGGCCAGCGGTGGGGAATGTATGTGGAGCTTTGTGAAGCTTTTAGCTCGCTCATCAAGACTGTCTACATTCGCTGTTAGCTCAGCCTGGCTTCTTCTTCTTCTTCTTCTTCTTCTTCTTCCGAGCACATATTTTCCCCAAACACTGCCAGTGTTATAAAAATACCACAATACGATGTACTCTTTTACACTTATTTCATACTACACGTATTATAACTTAACAGTAGCACATTTGTCAGTACTTCAATCCGTTTATATTAGTCTATTAATACAAAAACACAACCGTAGTTGTAAACCCCAAGAAGAACTACATATTTCATGGCGTGTCCAATCATGTTGTATTGTAACGCCACTGGAAGTTGTAGTTCTTTCCTTCAAAATAGCCGTTTCTCCTAAATGTAGGGTGAAATATAAAACTTTAAGTGCAGTTAGGGGTTTAAATTGATGAGGAACACGTTTATTTGGACTGACTTTACAAATGAAATTCATACATATAGGTGAAAATAAATTTTTACCATTTAATCTCATTTAATAAGAAAAAGCAATGAGTAACTACAACAGAAATTAGGCCTTGCTTGTACATATATGTGTATGGCTCTTAGAGAGTGTTTATAACATAATCGTGTATTTATGGTAAATGAGAAGCCATGGAGTAACTGCTACATATCTTAACACATTTTAATCCTTGATTTTTTAAATTCAGCTTCTCTCTTAACCCCCCTTGTGTGATTTGGTCCTTTTAACCAGTTTTTAACTACCTGTCCTTTCTGTACATTTTTTTTTTTTCAGTGTGTATTTACATGTGTTTTCATGCAGTTTTTATTGTTTTTACCTGGGTTTGCCCCGTCCTGTCTGACATTTTACCTGTATTTTATGTTCTACTTGTCAAAGCACTTTGTGAAATGTTCTTAAAGGTGCTATACAAATAAAGTTATTATTATTGTTATTATTGTTGTTATTATTATTATTATTACATTCTGTATAGCCATATAGCCACATGACTGTTGTTAAAACACATAAATGAGTGTAACCCTGAAATTGTTTTCCTGAAGAGATAAAGCAGCCGGTAAGGATGTCCTCAATGTTGGGGTTAGGATAGTATGAAACAGGATTTAACCAGGAAAACATCTTTAATGACGCCAAAAATGACCTCCATGGGTTCCAGCAAGTCAAAACAAAGCTTTCATTGAAGAATTTACCCACTATGTTGAACAAAATTATTTTAATTTAATTTTATCCACTTGAACTTCACACGTCTCCTGGAAAACTACACTTGACACAGGGCTGGGTCCAAAGGGGGGGTAAAGCGAGCTAAAAGCTTCACAAAGCTCCAGATACATTCCCCACCGCTGGCCTCTCAGTTACAACAGTCAGAATATTCATTGCTGCGATCACAGTACATCTTCCAGTTGCTGTTTTCCTGCATGTGTCCTTCTTTTCAGAGTTGTATTTGTTTACAGAGAAATGAACATAATGACAAGGTTTTAAATTTGTGCTGGGAACCCCGAAAAATGTGGGCAAATCGTGTCCCTGAACACGAATCAATAGATTAAGTTTCGTGACTATTTCACAAATTGCCGTGAGACTGGGTTGGTGTAACGTAGGTCACATTTGGTCACCAGTACTGAGCGTTTAATTAGCGTGGCATCGTAGGCCATTATGATATCTGTCTCTTTCAATCGTTCAGTGCTGTATAGGCAGCTGAAATTAACTATGCGTCTTTTTTTATTTGTCACCGTTATCTGATCTGCTAGATGTTGAGCACTAGGTTCCTAATTGCTGTTTCTGGGGATGCTACTGTTGGTTGGTCCAAACAGACATATCTTAACAGTTATTGGATGGTTTGACATTTAGTTTTGTACAGACAGTTACGGTCAACAGAGGCTGAATTTTACTTTGTATTATAAGTCCCTGAATTTCCCTCTCTGGTAAAAATCATGTTTTTTTTTTTTGTCTTGTTAACATGTTCATATGGTGTTTTGGTTTTTTTTTAATACTAGAAAACACATCATTACAAAAATAAGTAGTAAACTCTATGACTGAGCATTTTTACTTTGACAATGCAGTGTACTGATGATCGTCTCAAACTTCCATGTGTAACAAACCAAAGGAACTAATTCTGCCAACTTGAATCACTACAATATTACAACTGTGTAGTGTACTGTAGTTTTCTAATGCTTGAGGCGGGAATATTCGCTCATTCTAGAGGAAGCAACAGTTTAGAGTTACATCTAAGTCATTTTAAGGCATGAAGGGGTTATTTTCATTGAAAAACCTTTAAATATGTAACTTTGATACACAGAAATAAGTTTTTACGGTTTAAATTAATGACCGAAAAGGAGCCACAGTGGGGTTGACATTTTTGGTTTTTAGAGCAATATTTAAAAAAAAACAAACAAAAACATTTAATCTAACACCATCATCAGGTCAACATTTTAGCCCGTTTGTTTAATTTGCTTTAATTAAAACATTTGTTTTTGACCAAATCTTCGAATAGCTGATGGCATTCGTATTACCAGCTGTACTTTATGTTAAGTAGTAATTATTAATTGTTAGCATACTTACATGGTAAACTAAGTATCTGATAAAAATCAACATATTAATATCACCACTGTGAGCATGTTAACTTCACAGAGCAGCTACCACGGCTGTCAGCTTTTCATTTTGTCTGATAAGCTTTACTTGCTAAGCTTATCAGGGGTTTTATTTGCTATCAAAAGAAAAAACAGTGCTAACATGTATTAAAGCTGGAAAGTAAAGTGAAAATATATTAAAGTCTGGCGTAAAAGTCATGATTTCAGTATTAATCAACACCGTGAAAGTTGTAGGTACAGGTTGTTAAGTTAATTAAGTTAACTTAGTTAATGTTGATGTTGTTCATTCAGTAGCTTTTGCTAAAACTTGTGCTAATTCTGGCCTTTCATTACAGACAGTATCCAGCCTGAGTTATAGTTGTTATTACTGTGCTTCCAAACCTAAACATCCCTGTTCTAGCAAGGTAGAAAACTTTGTGATGACTCATTGCAAAGAGCAGCAAAGAGCAGCAAAATTAAACATTTTACATCTCGCTTTTGAAACCAACAGGTCAGGTTTTTTTTTATGTGAGAACTAAACTCCATGAAAACTGAAAACCTTGAAAGCAATACAGCAATTTTCTTTGTAGCTGAGCAAGGTTTTATCTAAGACTACATTTTCACACTTGTTGGCAGCACAGGTCTCTGATGTTGTAATGTGTATAATTATAGTCGAACATAAAGTTGAACAAATACCTCGTATTTTACAGTCCTATACTGTCAAACCCTTTGGAAATGCTTCATGTATCATAAAAGCTCTCTGTTAGACGTACACATACCATACAGTAACTAAAGCCCATCTAATATGTGATTGGTTGGCTGACAGTACATTGATCGAATAAATGGCAAAAACATGTTGATTTGAAATGTATTTGTGATGCATCAGAGACAAATATAGTCCAGCAGAAAATGTATTTCTCTCAGGATGTAAAGATTAGTTGTATAGGAACGTATTGTTTAGGAGACAGGGCTGTGTTGGCATAGTGTAGCAAGTCCTTGGAGCTTCAGTGCACCAAGTATTGAAGGAACATCAGCCTTGAATAATCTCCTTGCAGTCTTTGAAAGTAGCCTTAAAACCACAAATGAAGGAACAGATGCCTGAAACCACTGATGTGATCATTTGTTATAATAAACTTTGACAACCCTAAATATCTGTGCTTTTAGTAAACAGCAACATACATCAACCTTCTCATGTGAAGGCAAATAAATACCTTGAACATTTTTTTGATAGACAAAATCCAGTTGAGTTCATCTCTGTGCAAAGTAAAAATGTGTTGTTTTTCTACAACTTATTTAGTCGACAGAAGCTTCAGTGACCTGAAAACAAAGGCTTAGTGTTTATAATATGTATTGTTTTATCAGTAAAGCACAGGCTAATGAGCAAATTATGATTAGTGTTAATGCAGAAGTAAATGCATTCGGTCTAAATTACTAACATCTTCTCTGGAAGGAGTTCATATGAGGACAGGCTGCCTGCAGTACTCTGTTTGTCTACCTGCATTAGAGATTGATTGGTTGTCATATGTACCTGATGCTGGATATTTTTACTCTCATGTTGCTATAATTACGTCTGCAGAATACCCAGCAGTTTCTGGAAAATGTGTGTGGGTGTTTGCCTGATGAAATGCATTTCCCAAAGCATTTGAATTATACAGTGTGTTCGACCTGCCACTTCTGTGGAAAAGAATTGAAGAGTTCAGGCTCTCAACACTCAGTCAGGACAATACTTCTTGATCAGACCTTTCCATTTCCATTCACTACTTGTTTTAATCTCAGTGGCAGCACAGAAGCTTGGTGCAACATTTTTTGTACAGCAGCATTGTCCCCGTATGTGAGGGTTTGGCAGTGTCTTAGTGTAAACACCTACTCACCGTAGTTGCTGCGTGGATATCCTTCCACACCACCGCCTCCCTGGAAAGATCAGAGAGTTCAAAGAGGTTGTCCACCACCACCTCGCCAATCATGTCGTGGCTAGTGAACCGATCAAAGTCGTAGACGCTGAAATGCAGTTTGCGGTTGCAAAGCTCGTCGTACACCACGGGGAAAGAGAAGGTCTCATCAAACATGGGGTTCAAATTCTTGCGGTGGACTCGCGTCTGGAACTTCTTCTTCCTCTCAGGTAGCAGGTAGATCTTCACGTAGGGGTCGGAGGTGCCTGTGAAGTCTTTGGCGGGCAGGTCCAAGGCCTTGAGGATTCTCACCACCAAAGCCTGCTCCTCGTAGTCGTAACGAAGCGAGAAGCTCAGCTTTCCACAAGTCTCCACGGGTTCTTTGGCCTCATCCTCTGAGTCCACAGACTTCTGCTTGTAGAGCTCTGGTTTTATTCTTCCAATGCTCACTGTAGAAGACTGGCGGAGAGGCACTGTGTCCATGCTAAAGTCAACGCTGGTGACATTCATCTGACGAGGCAGGTGGCGCCGGAATGAATTGTGCCTGTTGAAAAGGGTAGAGGGCATCTGGTAAATGTCTCGAGTGTGTTTGGTGTTACGCATGAGTGGCTTTGTTGTGATGGGTGCTAATGGTTTGTCAGGAGAGAACTACATCTAAAAACCATGCATAATAATGTGGAGCTCACATTACAGTTTGGTGGAACAGCTTAGAAACCACCATCGGTCTTTAGCCCTCAGGACAAAGCACAAACATCGAGTATAGCAGCATATAAACTTTTAGTAAACCTGATACTCACCCTGATATACTGTAGTGCCAAATTACCAGAGGCCTAAAGTAGCTGTTGCTCCCACTATGACTCAATCCCACTTAGCAGTGATAACACTTCTAAGGGCAGAGATATCAATGTGATTGATGTAACAACCCCAATATTGTCCTTTTGAAGCTTATTATGTGTGTAGTTTAAAATCAAGACATCACATACTTGATTTTTTTTAGACTTAAAGGAGACACACTTCAAATCCAATTCATTGTTTTGGCAAAAAAACAGCTGGTTTTGCTCAGAAAATTGCACCAGCAATATTAAATCACAATGGATGAAATCGACAAACTTTTGCCACCACTCTCTGTGATTTTTGGATATCAAAAAACCTCTCCTGCATTCATATTTAAACCCCAGTGCCAATTACCTGAATGCTGCAAACCAAACTTCAGGAAAATTGACATCTTTTGAGAAAACCACTGCTGTGATTGACTCGCCAATCTTGTCACCTAGCAACTGGCCCTCCTCCTTTCTGACAGTAATACAATCACAGTGATCTGGCAGTCATGACACAAATGATATGGCACAAGCCATACGCAAAGCCTACAATTAAATACTACACTCAACTATTGTACATAACATAAAGAGGTGGGACATTGTCTAAG
Source organism: Stegastes partitus (assembly GCF_000690725.1). Taxonomy (NCBI): domain Eukaryota; kingdom Metazoa; phylum Chordata; class Actinopteri; family Pomacentridae; genus Stegastes; species Stegastes partitus. Next base: position 263,106 of record NW_007578286.1, read on the forward strand.
AGCCAGCACAAAATGTAAAGGAAATGGGAAACAATGCCTGAAATACCACAACAGAGTCACTCATTGAACACAGATTAGCACTAATAATTTGCTTTAATGCTCGTCATATTTGCATGTTGTCAACTTTTAATCCAACTTTAACCTACACAACTCAGCCCTCGTTGGGTTAGTGACATCGTCGTTTGTCTTCTCCTGGTCTCGCTTAGCCAAGCCATTCTGTAGTAGACAGTGGTGTGGCTGCACTTCATTATCATTCTATAGGGGAAAAAAACTATCCGAACAACCTTGTTTCAGATTTCTGTAAACCAATCATAATCGTCTTGGGCAGAGCTAAGCCCAGGATGCAGCAACAGTGTCCCCTCAAAATAGTGAGCCTTGGTCTTTACAAAAGAAAAGCAGCAGCGACTGGGCTTTCATCCAAATATTAGCAGTGATGTAGGGAACTTTGAACTTGCATAACTGATTAGTGGTTTATGCTACTTTTGTCTTCATCTCCTGACAGCATGAAACATGTACAGTACCACTTGATAATGAATACTAGTTTATTCACTCCAGAGGAGTTAGTGGAAACAAGCCACATTTATTTGTTTGCTTGTTTTTGTTTTGTTTTTCGCCGTATTTCAAAAGTATGTTTCAAAATTCTGCATTTGAACCCAGATAATTGGCTGACTGGCTGGTCATCAGTTTTCATACAAATATTACGAAGACCATTATTTCCATCAACAAGTCATAAATGCTTTAAAAAGGAAGTCAGGACCATCCCGTCTTTTTCTTTGGTGTTATAGCTTTAATATTCTATAGCGTGTTAGACCACTTGAGCTAAAATTAGACCTGAAACAGTAATTGAGCTACTGTTGCATGTTGTTTGCATTTAGGACGTTTTGTCATTCAAAGGAAGATAATCAGTGAAACCGCTGCCACATTAAGTCAAGAATCAATGTCACGAAAGTAGGCGGAAGGTTTGAGAAAGTAGGCGTAGTAATCTTTAACCTGGCCTTTCTGCATCACTGGTGGGTGTGTAATTTATAAAGACCTTGGTGGCAGTATAATTTAATTAACGAGCCAAACGACAAACCAAAGCAAGTGTCAATAACGACTTTTTCTAAGAAACTGAGCACAGCTGCCTGGTGTGTCTCACAAGAAACCAACCTTCCACTATGACAGCTCCCTCCCCACAGCAATGCTAATTATGGACGTTCTAGTTTAAACACAGTACTGGAAAACAAAGAGAAACACGAGCTGATTGTTTAATTACTGGGGTTGCTTCCCGTCGTTACCATAGCAGCTTGACTCACACATACAAGTGATTATAGGGTTCAAACTGCGGTAAGAGGACATTTCAGACATGCTTCAGAATTAGATATTTTTCATGTGCAACAGCATCTCAAGGTCACCAGCCAGTCACTGATGATCTGCATGACACGTGCCAAATCCACCTCGGGCACAGTGGCAACGCTGTCACGAACTGTCAGCACTGTGTGAGCATCAGATATGTATGAGGCAGGGGTGGGTAAAACAAACCCCAAAGAGGGCTTGAAAAGGCTACTATTCTACAGTAATTGTAAGCAGCAGTATGCGCTGTGTATAAATAGCCACCATTATGTCCTCAGTGCAGGGGTAAATGGGGAGGGGGGCTGGCTGCAGTTGGTTAATGTGAGGGTACCTGGAGGAGGACGTTGGCTCAGTGGTCTGCCTCTGGATTTTAGCCTGCTGGCTGAGCTTCTCCCTCAGGGCTGTTTGCACCTCGGCAGGGATGTCCGGAGACGTCTGGCTGATCTTCATGGCCGCCTCCAAGAGCTTGACAGAGCTCCGTCCGTTCGCCTTCACTTCCAGCGGGTACTTCTTTTCCACCTCCGCCACTTTACACTCCGTGACCGCCGGGGAGTTGGGTGGAGGCATCTCGGGGAAACCCACATGGAGGCCATTTTCAGCGTGGGCTGACAGAGCCTTGCTCCTCCAAATGGGCCAACACAGCTTCCAAAACACAAAGAGAGAGACTACCAACAGGGCGAGGCCACAGAAACCCACGACCACAGCAAGGAGACTGATAGAGATGTCTACATTTAACCCACAGAGGAAGACGCAAGAGGGGACAAATAGACAGGATAGGAGAAGCAGGCGAGGGACAAAATATGACAGACAAACATGCAAGGGAGAGGGAGAAAAAAGGAGAGAAAGCAAGCTGTAAGAAAGAGGGGGCAGCATATGCACCTGTTTGATACAGCAGGACAATATAAAGTCATATAAAACTGGAGTTAAAGAGCCACAGCAACAAGAATATCACATGAAGAGGAGAGATATCATTCTGAGCTCCTGTGTGCTGCAGACATTCCTGTTCTTACTGATGTTTAGATGCAAAGTTTGCACAGACTGGATATGCAAAGAAGCTTAATTCAGCTCATACATGCAGCTCCTTAAAACGGGTCAATAAACCAGACTGCAAAGTGAAACGGAGCAGCGTGGTGAAAGAAAAACAGATCATTTCCCCTCAGTCTGTTTGATCACCTGTTGCTATTTCATCAGTGCGCACTGAGCTGCTGCTGCAAGATGCGTAACAGGTAGATGAACACTCTCAGAACTGCTCGACCCGATAAAAACAAATCAAACCAAGTAAAGTTTGAACTCGTTTCGAGTTTGAGATTAGTTTCTCCCTTTCTCTCCAAAACCTGCAACTAACTCGGAAGAACAGAGGAAAGTGATCAATTGAAAAGGTGGGAAGAAAATAGTGACTTTATTCCATTTACCTGCATGTCCTTTACCTAGTATGTTGCTCTCCAGGGGGAAAATATCCGAACATTTCTCCCGGTCGACGTGCCCCGTGAGACAAAGTTCCGTAACGATTTGGAGAGCCCTTTGGCACAAGGTGATGGTGTCATCCGTCCGGACACTCATGTCTCTCCTGTTAAGCCATTGCACGCCGGAGGAGCCGGGAGGGCGGCGGTTCATCTGGACACCTTTTATGCGCCGCGACGAGCAGCCTGTCCGCGGCAGACGGCGGGGAGGCGCGCTGCGTCCTGATCCATATCCAGCGCGCACCGAGGAGCGACTGGCCACACGCGCTCCCTGCGTTTGGATAACAGTCGGCGGGGTGCACGAGTCCAACCCTCACTGCGTCCAATAGCGATGCGCGTCGTTGACACTGAGTCCCGTTGGTTGGTGTCAGTAACGGGATTACTGTTTCTAGTACAGGCTGGAGTGTTCCCCATGAGGGACCTGTCTGCGTCCCCGCCTCTCGCCGTTCAGCACATCACATGCTGGGTTATGGGCCTCAGTCCTCCCTCCCTCTCACAGGTGTTTGTCCCCAGTCACCCTGAACAATGTATAGAATACAGACATTAATTTTATTCTCTTTAAACAATGGTTACAATCAAGCTTATTGAACTGAATTCACGGGGTGAAATCAGCCTTTAAATTAGATGATGTGTCATTTAACACAAATGACTGGATTTCGTTCTCAAATTACATAAAATTGTGTGATGAGAGCTTTTTATTGTTATAATGTGATGGATTTCAGCAGGTATCAAAGAAAAATGACCTTATATAAAATGCAGAGAAGGAAAGGAAAATACACTGCATGTATATATTATTTATAATACTTTATATGTTCATATATTTATGTATGTATGGTATTCATTATGCATGCCTATACCTATCGTGTCCATCTGCGTTTTCCACATAATATTTGCACAATTTATTGAAAAAATTTCTAAAGATTTTCAATATCAATTTCAAAATATTGTCGCTAGTTGATTTAATACCACATTTGGTATTTATTTAAATATGTAGGAATGTGTTTCATAAGCCAACCAGTTATTTCACTTGACCTGCCATTTTGATTTAATTATACGTCAAGGAAAGCTACAACATGTCTCTGAGACTCATTATTCATTCCAAAAAGTGTAATTAATCCTTTTAAAATAATTCTAATTACAGTTTTTGAAACAAGTGCTTACCTTGAGACTTGCGCTGCCTGATTGCTCACAGCTTGATGCAGTTCAGAAACACTTTCACAGTTGTATGTCTAAAATTGTTTTCTTTGCACCAAATAGCCACAGGGACTTGTGTATCAAGCAGTACCTGTCTGTACTGTTGTTGGTTTTTATCACACTGATACCAGTTTTAGCGATGAAAGTTTCTGATTGATAGATGGATTTCAATTTGCTTAGTGCTTTATAAAAACAGGGTCACATAATACCTCAGCTACATAACCAGTCAGCCAATTATTATTCTTCATTATTTAGGTTACTTTTATGTAATATAAACAGTGTAAATGCACAATTGGCTTCCCAAAGAAACCATATCATCAAACCAGCAACAGAGAAAATGTTAAATACTTTGATGTCCATGTGTTTTCAGTTTATTCCCATTAAGTACATAGAAGTTAAAATATTTACAACAGCCTCTGCACACAAGATAAATTTCATGCAAAACAAGTCCCATAAATAAGTGTGGCGGCAGGATGAGATAAAGTCAGAAAGTTCAAGGATATTCCTCAATGTTACCACGAAGACTTCACCTCTTCTGCTGCAGCAGCACAATGCTTATCTGGCCTATTTTCACTGGGTGCTTCTTTTATTCACCTTATACTCTACGCCTGTTGAAGGGCAAAACTGCAACCAAGGGAAACTGGAAATTGCAGGGGGAAGAAAATCACCATAACAGTGTGTAATGAAAGAGTGACAATTTTAATTTATTCAAAAAAAAAAAAAAAAGAGAGAGCAGGAAAGGCAACAATCCAGTCAAGGCCATGTGATAGTGAAGACCCAGCATGTATACAAGGCTAATGTGAAGGAGAACAGGGCATTTTATTCTGGTAGATGGGGAAGAGAGTAAATCCAATAGGTTCATAGTTTCAGTATTTCTATGCAATAAAGTGATTTACACAAATCTGTTAAAGCGTATTAATTTATGTCAAAGGATACTAAGAACACAAGCTTTTTCTTCAGTGCTGTGTTCACCTTCTGCAAACTCCTTTTNTGGTGGACAAAAAAAGAAAGACACCAGAATCCATTTAGCACATTTTAAATGGTTCAGCCACATTCTGTGAATCAAAATGCCACAGCAGAGGCATAAACAGGTCGGCGTGTAACCAATCCAGTCTCACGGCAATTCGTGAAATAGTCACGAAACTTGATCTATTGATTCGCGTCCAGGGAAATGATTTGCCCAAATTTTTCGTGTCCCTGGCACAAATTTCAAACCAATACATGTCAGCTGGGATTATCTTTCCTGTCTGGGCCACGTTTTTTTCCCCTATTAGACAGCGCATATGCTTTGATGTTTTTGTAGTTCTTTTCTTCCAACAGTCAGGCATTAACCAGTTTTCCTGTTGTTTCCTGTCCCCACTAATAACTATAGAGATCACTATACAGATGTGTGCGCCCACACTGACCAATGTTAACATTTTGTAAACGTCGGCGCTGTGTATAAACTCCGCATTCATTCAAATAGAAAAAGGCAAAAACGATATCGTTCATAGCTATTATCGTTTATTTGTGGTAAAATATAAGTGCTTTTACTGTGTTTGGGCTACATGCTCGTCGTCACTGTCATTTCTCTGCAAACGAATACAACTCTGAAAAGAAGGACACATGAAGGAACACAGTGACCAGAAGATGTACTGTGATGGCAGCGTTGAATAATCTGACTGTTGTAAGGGAGAGGCCAGCGGTGGGGAATGTATGTGGAGCTTTGTGAAGCTTTTAGCTCGCTCATCAAGACTGTCTACATTCGCTGTTAGCTCAGCCTGGCTTCTTCTTCTTCTTCTTCTTCTTCTTCTTCCGAGCACATATTTTCCCCAAACACTGCCAGTGTTATAAAAATACCACAATACGATGTACTCTTTTACACTTATTTCATACTACACGTATTATAACTTAACAGTAGCACATTTGTCAGTACTTCAATCCGTTTATATTAGTCTATTAATACAAAAACACAACCGTAGTTGTAAACCCCAAGAAGAACTACATATTTCATGGCGTGTCCAATCATGTTGTATTGTAACGCCACTGGAAGTTGTAGTTCTTTCCTTCAAAATAGCCGTTTCTCCTAAATGGAGGATGAAATGTAAAACTTGAAATGGATTTAGGGGTTTAAATTGATGAGGAACACGTTTATTTGGACTGACTTTACAAATGAAATTCATACATATAGGTGAAAATAAATTTTTACCATTTAATCTCATTTAATAAGAAAAAGCAATGAGTAACTACAACAGAAATTAGGCCTTGCTTGTACATATATGTGTATGGCTCTTAGAGAGTGTTTATAACATAATCGTGTATTTATGGTAAATGAGAAGCCATGGAGTAACTGCTACATATCTTAACACATTTTAATCCTTGATTTTTTAAATTCAGCTTCTCTCTTAACCCCCCTTGTGTGATTTGGTCCTTTTAACCAGTTTTTAACTACCTGTCCTTTCTGTACATTTTTTTTTTTTCAGTGTGTATTTACATGTGTTTTCATGCAGTTTTTATTGTTTTTACCTGGGTTTGCCCCGTCCTGTCTGACATTTTACCTGTATTTTATGTTCTACTTGTCAAAGCACTTTGTGAAATGTTCTTAAAGGTGCTATACAAATAAAGTTATTATTATTGTTATTATTGTTGTTATTATTATTATTATTACATTCTGTATAGCCATATAGCCACATGACTGTTGTTAAAACACATAAATGAGTGTAACCCTGAAATTGTTTTCCTGAAGAGATAAAGCAGCCGGTAAGGATGTCCTCAATGTTGGGGTTAGGATAGTATGAAACAGGATTTAACCAGGAAAACATCTTTAATGACGCCAAAAATGACCTCCATGGGTTCCAGCAAGTCAAAACAAAGCTTTCATTGAAGAATTTACCCACTATGTTGAACAAAATTATTTTAATTTAATTTTATCCACTTGAACTTCACACGTCTCCTGGAAAACTACACTTGACACAGGGCTGGGTCCAAAGGGGGGGTAAAGCGAGCTAAAAGCTTCACAAAGCTCCAGATACATTCCCCACCGCTGGCCTCTCAGTTACAACAGTCAGAATATTCATTGCTGCGATCACAGTACATCTTCCAGTTGCTGTTTTCCTGCATGTGTCCTTCTTTTCAGAGTTGTATTTGTTTACAGAGAAATGAACATAATGACAAGGTTTTAAATTTGTGCTGGGAACCCCGAAAAATGTGGGCAAATCGTGTCCCTGAACACGAATCAATAGATTAAGTTTCGTGACTATTTCACAAATTGCCGTGAGACTGGGTTGGTGTAACGTAGGTCACATTTGGTCACCAGTACTGAGCGTTTAATTAGCGTGGCATCGTAGGCCATTATGATATCTGTCTCTTTCAATCGTTCAGTGCTGTATAGGCAGCTGAAATTAACTATGCGTCTTTTTTTATTTGTCACCGTTATCTGATCTGCTAGATGTTGAGCACTAGGTTCCTAATTGCTGTTTCTGGGGATGCTACTGTTGGTTGGTCCAAACAGACATATCTTAACAGTTATTGGATGGTTTGACATTTAGTTTTGTACAGACAGTTACGGTCAACAGAGGCTGAATTTTACTTTGTATTATAAGTCCCTGAATTTCCCTCTCTGGTAAAAATCATGTTTTTTTTTTTTGTCTTGTTAACATGTTCATATGGTGTTTTGGTTTTTTTTTAATACTAGAAAACACATCATTACAAAAATAAGTAGTAAACTCTATGACTGAGCATTTTTACTTTGACAATGCAGTGTACTGATGATCGTCTCAAACTTCCATGTGTAACAAACCAAAGGAACTAATTCTGCCAACTTGAATCACTACAATATTACAACTGTGTAGTGTACTGTAGTTTTCTAATGCTTGAGGCGGGAATATTCGCTCATTCTAGAGGAAGCAACAGTTTAGAGTTACATCTAAGTCATTTTAAGGCATGAAGGGGTTATTTTCATTGAAAAACCTTTAAATATGTAACTTTGATACACAGAAATAAGTTTTTACGGTTTAAATTAATGACCGAAAAGGAGCCACAGTGGGGTTGACATTTTTGGTTTTTAGAGCAATATTTAAAAAAAAACAAACAAAAACATTTAATCTAACACCATCATCAGGTCAACATTTTAGCCCGTTTGTTTAATTTGCTTTAATTAAAACATTTGTTTTTGACCAAATCTTCGAATAGCTGATGGCATTCGTATTACCAGCTGTACTTTATGTTAAGTAGTAATTATTAATTGTTAGCATACTTACATGGTAAACTAAGTATCTGATAAAAATCAACATATTAATATCACCACTGTGAGCATGTTAACTTCACAGAGCAGCTACCACGGCTGTCAGCTTTTCATTTTGTCTGATAAGCTTTACTTGCTAAGCTTATCAGGGGTTTTATTTGCTATCAAAAGAAAAAACAGTGCTAACATGTATTAAAGCTGGAAAGTAAAGTGAAAATATATTAAAGTCTGGCGTAAAAGTCATGATTTCAGTATTAATCAACACCGTGAAAGTTGTAGGTACAGGTTGTTAAGTTAATTAAGTTAACTTAGTTAATGTTGATGTTGTTCATTCAGTAGCTTTTGCTAAAACTTGTGCTAATTCTGGCCTTTCATTACAGACAGTATCCAGCCTGAGTTATAGTTGTTATTACTGTGCTTCCAAACCTAAACATCCCTGTTCTAGCAAGGTAGAAAACTTTGTGATGACTCATTGCAAAGAGCAGCAAAGAGCAGCAAAATTAAACATTTTACATCTCGCTTTTGAAACCAACAGGTCAGGTTTTTTTTTATGTGAGAACTAAACTCCATGAAAACTGAAAACCTTGAAAGCAATACAGCAATTTTCTTTGTAGCTGAGCAAGGTTTTATCTAAGACTACATTTTCACACTTGTTGGCAGCACAGGTCTCTGATGTTGTAATGTGTATAATTATAGTCGAACATAAAGTTGAACAAATACCTCGTATTTTACAGTCCTATACTGTCAAACCCTTTGGAAATGCTTCATGTATCATAAAAGCTCTCTGTTAGACGTACACATACCATACAGTAACTGAAGCCCATCTAATATGTGATTGGTTGGCTGACAGTACATTGATCGAGTAAATGGCAAAAACATGTTGATTTGAAATGTATTTGTGATGCATCAGAGACAAATATAGTCCAGCAGAAAATGTATTTCTCTCAGGATGTAAAGATTAGTTGTATAGGAACGTATTGTTTAGGAGACAGGGCTGTGTTGGCATAGTGTAGCAAGTCCTTGGAGCTTCAGTGCACCAAGTATTGAAGGAACATCAGCCTTGAATAATCTCCTTGCAGTCTTTGAAAGTAGCCTTAAAACCACAAATGAAGGAACAGATGCCTGAAACCACTGATGTGATCATTTGTTATAATAAACTTTGACAACCCTAAATATCTGTGCTTTTAGTAAACAGCAACATACATCAACCTTCTCATGTGAAGGCAAATAAATACCTTGAACATTTTTTTGATAGACAAAATCCAGTTGAGTTCATCTCTGTGCAAAGTAAAAATGTGTTGTTTTTCTACAACTTATTTAGTCGACAGAAGCTTCAGTGACCTGAAAACAAAGGCTTAGTGTTTATAATATGTATTGTTTTATCAGTAAAGCACAGGCTAATGAGCAAATTATGATTAGTGTTAATGCAGAAGTAAATGCATTCGGTCTAAATTACTAACATCTTCTCTGGAAGGAGTTCATATGAGGACAGGCTGCCTGCAGTACTCTGTTTGTCTACCTGCATTAGAGATTGATTGGTTGTCATATGTACCTGATGCTGGATATTTTTACTCTCATGTTGCTATAATTACGTCTGCAGAATACCCAGCAGTTTCTGGAAAATGTGTGTGGGTGTTTGCCTGATGAAATGCATTTCCCAAAGCATTTGAATTATACAGTGTGTTCGACCTGCCACTTCTGTGGAAAAGAATTGAAGAGTTCAGGCTCTCAACACTCAGTCAGGACAATACTTCTTGATCAGACCTTTCCATTTCCATTCACTACTTGTTTTAATCTCAGTGGCAGCACAGAAGCTTGGTGCAACATTTTTTGTACAGCAGCATTGTCCCCGTATGTGAGGGTTTGGCAGTGTCTTAGTGTAAACACCTACTCACCGTAGTTGCTGCGTGGATATCCTTCCACACCACCGCCTCCCTGGAAAGATCAGAGAGTTCAAAGAGGTTGTCCACCACCACCTCGCCAATCATGTCGTGGCTAGTGAACCGATCAAAGTCGTAGACGCTGAAATGCAGTTTGCGGTTGCAAAGCTCGTCGTACACCACGGGGAAAGAGAAGGTCTCATCAAACATGGGGTTCAAATTCTTGCGGTGGACTCGCGTCTGGAACTTCTTCTTCCTCTCAGGTAGCAGGTAGATCTTCACGTAGGGGTCGGAGGTGCCTGTGAAGTCTTTGGCGGGCAGGTCCAAGGCCTTGAGGATTCTCACCACCAAAGCCTGCTCCTCGTAGTCGTAACGAAGCGAGAAGCTCAGCTTTCCACAAGTCTCCACGGGTTCTTTGGCCTCATCCTCTGAGTCCACAGACTTCTGCTTGTAGAGCTCTGGTTTTATTCTTCCAATGCTCACTGTAGAAGACTGGCGGAGAGGCACTGTGTCCATGCTAAAGTCAACGCTGGTGACATTCATCTGACGAGGCAGGTGGCGCCGGAATGAATTGTGCCTGTTGAAAAGGGTAGAGGGCATCTGGTAAATGTCTCGAGTGTGTTTGGTGTTACGCATGAGTGGCTTTGTTGTGATGGGTGCTAATGGTTTGTCAGGAGAGAACTACATCTAAAAACCATGCATAATAATGTGGAGCTCACATTACAGTTTGGTGGAACAGCTTAGAAACCACCATCGGTCTTTAGCCCTCAGGACAAAGCACAAACATCGAGTATAGCAGCATATAAACTTTTAGTAAACCTGATACTCACCCTGATATACTGTAGTGCCAAATTACCAGAGGCCTAAAGTAGCTGTTGCTCCCACTATGACTCAATCCCACTTAGCAGTGATAACACTTCTAAGGGCAGAGATATCAATGTGATTGATGTAACAACCCCAATATTGTCCTTTTGAAGCTTATTATGTGTGTAGTTTAAAATCAAGACATCACATACTTGATTTTTTTTAGACTTAAAGGAGACACACTTCAAATCCAATTCATTGTTTTGGCAAAAAAACAGCTGGTTTTGCTCAGAAAATTGCACCAGCAATATTAAATCACAATGGATGAAATCGACAAACTTTTGCCACCACTCTCTGTGATTTTTGGATATCAAAAAACCTCTCCTGCATTCATATTTAAACCCCAGTGCCAATTACCTGAATGCTGCAAACCAAACTTCAGGAAAATTGACATCTTTTGAGAAAACCACTGCTGTGATTGACTCGCCAATCTTGTCACCTAGCAACTGGCCCTCCTCCTTTCTGACAGTAATACAATCACAGTGATCTGGCAGTCATGACACAAATGATATGGCACAAGCCATACGCAAAGCCTACAATTAAATACTACACTCAACTATTGTACATAACATAAAGAGGTGGGACATTGTCTAAGAGCCAGCACAAAATGTAAAGGAAATGGGAAACAATGCCTGAAATACCACAACAGAGTCACTCATTGAACACAGATTAGCACTAATAATTTGCTTTAATGCTCGTCATATTTGCATGTTGTCAACTTTTAATCCAACTTTAACCTACACAACTCAGCCCTCGTTGGGTTAGTGACATCGTCGTTTGTCTTCTCCTGGTCTCGCTTAGCCAAGCCATTCTGTAGTAGACAGTGGTGTGGCTGCACTTCATTATCATTCTATAGGGGAAAAAAACTATCCGAACAACCTTGTTTCAGATTTCTGTAAACCAATCATAATCGTCTTGGGCAGAGCTAAGCCCAGGATGCAGCAACAGTGTCCCCTCAAAATAGTGAGCCTTGGTCTTTACAAAAGAAAAGCAGCAGCGACTGGGCTTTCATCCAAATATTAGCAGTGATGTAGGGAACTTTGAACTTGCATAACTGATTAGTGGTTTATGCTACTTTTGTCTTCATCTCCTGACAGCATGAAACATGTACAGTACCACTTGATAATGAATACTAGTTTATTCACTCCAGAGGAGTTAGTGGAAACAAGCCACATTTATTTGTTTGCTTGTTTTTGTTTTGTTTTTCGCCGTATTTCAAAAGTATGTTTCAAAATTCTGCATTTGAACCCAGATAATTGGCTGACTGGCTGGTCATCAGTTTTCATACAAATATTACGAAGACCATTATTTCCATCAACAAGTCATAAATGCTTTAAAAAGGAAGTCAGGACCATCCCGTCTTTTTCTTTGGTGTTATAGCTTTAATATTCTATAGCGTGTTAGACCACTTGAGCTAAAATTAGACCTGAAACAGTAATTGAGCTACTGTTGCATGTTGTTTGCATTTAGGACGTTTTGTCATTCAAAGGAAGATAATCAGTGAAACCGCTGCCACATTAAGTCAAGAATCAATGTCACGAAAGTAGGCGGAAGGTTTGAGAAAGTAGGCGTAGTAATCTTTAACCTGGCCTTTCTGCATCACTGGTGGGTGTGTAATTTATAAAGACCTTGGTGGCAGTATAATTTAATTAACGAGCCAAACGACAAACCAAAGCAAGTGTCAATAACGACTTTTTCTAAGAAACTGAGCACAGCTGCCTGGTGTGTCTCACAAGAAACCAACCTTCCACTATGACAGCTCCCTCCCCACAGCAATGCTAATTATGGACGTTCTAGTTTAAACACAGTACTGGAAAACAAAGAGAAACACGAGCTGATTGTTTAATTACTGGGGTTGCTTCCCGTCGTTACCATAGCAGCTTGACTCACACATACAAGTGATTATAGGGTTCAAACTGCGGTAAGAGGACATTTCAGACATGCTTCAGAATTAGATATTTTTCATGTGCAACAGCATCTCAAGGTCACCAGCCAGTCACTGATGATCTGCATGACACGTGCCAAATCCACCTCGGGCACAGTGGCAACGCTGTCACGAACTGTCAGCACTGTGTGAGCATCAGATATGTATGAGGCAGGGGTGGGTAAAACAAACCCCAAAGAGGGCTTGAAAAGGCTACTATTCTACAGTAATTGTAAGCAGCAGTATGCGCTGTGTATAAATAGCCACCATTATGTCCTCAGTGCAGGGGTAAATGGGGAGGGGGGCTGGCTGCAGTTGGTTAATGTGAGGGTACCTGGAGGAGGACGTTGGCTCAGTGGTCTGCCTCTGGATTTTAGCCTGCTGGCTGAGCTTCTCCCTCAGGGCTGTTTGCACCTCGGCAGGGATGTCCGGAGACGTCTGGCTGATCTTCATGGCCGCCTCCAAGAGCTTGACAGAGCTCCGTCCGTTCGCCTTCACTTCCAGCGGGTACTTCTTTTCCACCTCCGCCACTTTACACTCCGTGACCGCCGGGGAGTTGGGTGGAGGCATCTCGGGGAAACCCACATGGAGGCCATTTTCAGCGTGGGCTGACAGAGCCTTGCTCCTCCAAATGGGCCAACACAGCTTCCAAAACACAAAGAGAGAGACTACCAACAGGGCGAGGCCACAGAAACCCACGACCACAGCAAGGAGACTGATAGAGATGTCTACATTTAACCCACAGAGGAAGACGCAAGAGGGGACAAATAGACAGGATAGGAGAAGCAGGCGAGGGACAAAATATGACAGACAAACATGCAAGGGAGAGGGAGAAAAAAGGAGAGAAAGCAAGCTGTAAGAAAGAGGGGGCAGCATATGCACCTGTTTGATACAGCAGGACAATATAAAGTCATATAAAACTGGAGTTAAAGAGCCACAGCAACAAGAATATCACATGAAGAGGAGAGATATCATTCTGAGCTCCTGTGTGCTGCAGACATTCCTGTTCTTACTGATGTTTAGATGCAAAGTTTGCACAGACTGGATATGCAAAGAAGCTTAATTCAGCTCATACATGCAGCTCCTTAAAACGGGTCAATAAACCAGACTGCAAAGTGAAACGGAGCAGCGTGGTGAAAGAAAAACAGATCATTTCCCCTCAGTCTGTTTGATCACCTGTTGCTATTTCATCAGTGCGCACTGAGCTGCTGCTGCAAGATGCGTAACAGGTAGATGAACACTCTCAGAACTGCTCGACCCGATAAAAACAAATCAAACCAAGTAAAGTTTGAACTCGTTTCGAGTTTGAGATTAGTTTCTCCCTTTCTCTCCAAAACCTGCAACTAACTCGGAAGAACAGAGGAAAGTGATCAATTGAAAAGGTGGGAAGAAAATAGTGACTTTATTCCATTTACCTGCATGTCCTTTACCTAGTATGTTGCTCTCCAGGGGGAAAATATCCGAACATTTCTCCCGGTCGACGTGCCCCGTGAGACAAAGTTCCGTAACGATTTGGAGAGCCCTTTGGCACAAGGTGATGGTGTCATCCGTCCGGACACTCATGTCTCTCCTGTTAAGCCATTGCACGCCGGAGGAGCCGGGAGGGCGGCGGTTCATCTGGACACCTTTTATGCGCCGCGACGAGCAGCCTGTCCGCGGCAGACGGCGGGGAGGCGCGCTGCGTCCTGATCCATATCCAGCGCGCACCGAGGAGCGACTGGCCACACGCGCTCCCTGCGTTTGGATAACAGTCGGCGGGGTGCACGAGTCCAACCCTCACTGCGTCCAATAGCGATGCGCGTCGTTGACACTGAGTCCCGTTGGTTGGTGTCAGTAACGGGATTACTGTTTCTAGTACAGGCTGGAGTGTTCCCCATGAGGGACCTGTCTGCGTCCCCGCCTCTCGCCGTTCAGCACATCACATGCTGGGTTATGGGCCTCAGTCCTCCCTCCCTCTCACAGGTGTTTGTCCCCAGTCACCCTGAACAATGTATAGAATACAGACATTAATTTTATTCTCTTTAAACAATGGTTACAATCAAGCTTATTGAACTGAATTCACGGGGTGAAATCAGCCTTTAAATTAGATGATGTGTCATTTAACACAAATGACTGGATTTCGTTCTCAAATTACATAAAATTGTGTGATGAGAGCTTTTTATTGTTATAATGTGATGGATTTCAGCAGGTATCAAAGAAAAATGACCTTATATAAAATGCAGACAAGGAAAGGAAAATGCACTGTATGTATATATTATTTATAATACTTTATATGTTCATATATTTATGTATGTATGGTATTCATTATGCATGCCTATACCTATCGTGTCCATCTGCGTTTTCCACATAATATTTGCACAATTTATTGAAAAAATTTCTAAAGATTTTCAATATCAATTTCAAAATATTGTCGCTAGTTGATTTAATACCACATTTGGTATTTATTTAAATATGTAGGAATGTGTTTCATAAGCCAACCAGTTATTTCACTTGACCTGCCATTTTGATTTAATTATACGTCAAGGAAAGCTACAACATGTCTCTGAGACTCATTATTCATTCCAAAAAGTGTAATTAATCCTTTTAAAATAATTCTAATTACAGTTTTTGAAACAAGTGCTTACCTTGAGACTTGCGCTGCCTGATTGCTCACAGCTTGATGCAGTTCAGAAACACTTTCACAGTTGTATGTCTAAAATTGTTTTCTTTGCACCAAATAGCCACAGGGACTTGTGTATCAAGCAGTACCTGTCTGTACTGTTGTTGGTTTTTATCACACTGATACCAGTTTTAGCGATGAAAGTTTCTGATTGATAGATGGATTTCAATTTGCTTAGTGCTTTATAAAAACAGGGTCACATAATACCTCAGCTACATAACCAGTCAGCCAATTATTATTCTTCATTATTTAGGTTACTTTTATGTAATATAAACAGTGTAAATGCACAATTGGCTTCCCAAAGAAACCATATCATCAAACCAGCAACAGAGAAAATGTTAAATACTTTGATGTCCATGTGTTTTCAGTTTATTCCCATTAAGTACATAGAAGTTAAAATATTTACAACAGCCTCTGCACACAAGATAAATTTCATGCAAAACAAGTCCCATAAATAAGTGTGGCGGCAGGATGAGATAAAGTCAGAAAGTTCAAGGATATTCCTCAATGTTACCACGAAGACTTCACCTCTTCTGCTGCAGCAGCACAATGCTTATCTGGCCTATTTTCACTGGGTGCTTCTTTTATTCACCTTATACTCTACGCCTGTTGAAGGGCAAAACTGCAACCAAGGGAAACTGGAAATTGCAGGGGGAAGAAAATCACCATAACAGTGTGTAATGAAAGAGTGACAATTTTAATTTATTCAAAAAAAAAAAAAAAAGAGAGAGCAGGAAAGGCAACAATCCAGTCAAGGCCATGTGATAGTGAAGACCCAGCATGTATACAAGGCTAATGTGAAGGAGAACAGGGCATTTTATTCTGGTAGATGGGGAAGAGAGTAAATCCAATAGGTTCATAGTTTCAGTATTTCTATGCAATAAAGTGATTTACACAAATCTGTTAAAGCGTATTAATTTATGTCAAAGGATACTAAGAACACAAGCTTTTTCTTCAGTGCTGTGTTCACCTTCTGCAAACTCCTTTT
>NW_007578286.1:280938-282506 GCF_000690725.1 Stegastes partitus
GTTTATTGCTTTCCCTCTGTTGCTCCTCCTCAACATGGTAACTCAGAAAATGAGAAAAAGACACGAGACACTTCAAACATGTTGTGATTTTTATTTTTATTTTTACCCCAAACCATGATAAGTGCATAAATCCAACCAAGTATTTTTTGGTTCTTAAACCTAACGAAATGTCTAACATGTTGTTGACATTGTGAAAGGGCAGATTTTAACCTAAATAATATTTTTGTGAACCTAACTGCGTTGTTTAGGTACATAAACCCAACCAACCATGAATCCACCACATCCTCCTAATGTGGACTTTGTAAATTCCTCCTACTACCTCATACTGTCACCTTCAGGTAGTGAAATAATTTCCCTTAAAACATACTTGAGGACGTAGTTTAGTTTGATAAGATTTTTCAGATTATTCCTCTAACAGGAAGTTCAGCACAACAACAGTACATGTATAGATTCCTTGACATCATAAACTGCTAAAACTCGTCTCTGTGCATCAAAGTTACATATTTAGATTTTTTTTTTTCTGTAAAAATAATCCCTTCCTGCCTTTAAATGGCTTAGATGTAGCTTCATACTGTTGCTTCCTTTAGACTCTGGAGCTCTATGAAGTCCTTGCCTCTTTCTCCACACACCTCTCCCCACTCCCTGCTGCCTGAGCACACCAGCTCACCTGTGAATCTGTTGAAGCACCGTAAAACTACTCTGCATTACACAATGGTGAGCTGTAATACTGGAGTGATTCAAACACGTTTTGGAAACAGAAACCGATTCTGAAGAAGGATAGCGATTCAGAAGCTCCCACTCAGTGTTGACTGTATTTGTTCCTTAGATTTCTTACATGTGAAACTCTAAGTCTGAATCTGTGATTTTGAGATTGTCATTGATTCACTGCAGCTTCAAGGTGGAAAATGCTCAGCGTAGAGTTTAGAGCACAATGGGAGATCAAATTTGCTTGTGATGTATCTTCCAGCATACAAAATGACTAAATAGATATGTTGATAAAGTAAAAAAAATATCCAGTACAGGTTCCCCAGTGTTCACCTTGTGGTGCAGACGACCCACGAATAAGAACTGAAAGCCCCTAATACAGTAGTGGTGGATTGACTCCGACCAAAAGCAGGATATGATGTATGTTTGTTACTTGTAATAGATGTGCAAGGAGGTCCTTTGGTTTAAATCCTGTCAGCTGTTCCACCACCACTTTGGTTCAGACTGAAATAGTTCAGAAACAACTAAACTGACAGTAATGAGAGTTTGTACAGATCTTCATAATCCCCAGAGGATGAACCCTAATAACGTTTGTGATCCTGTGAGTTTTTAATCCAGTGTTGCCGTGAGGTTGACATTTGTGATGTAGAGTGACATATATCAACAATTTTTCAACAGACTGCCACAACCACGGTGCCCTGTAGAGAAGTCCTCCTGACCCAGATGATCTTCTGCTCCATTAGGAGGTAAAGCACTGTTGGTTATCCAATGAAATATCTTCACATCACAAATGTTGTATCACGTTTCATTCAGCACCACATTCATGATGCAGAGTGAAATGTCTCGACAGCTCCTGTGTAGAT
>NW_007578286.1:283186-292349 GCF_000690725.1 Stegastes partitus
CATGTGTAACGTAGCCCGTACTGCCACTTACTGACAACGCTACACATCCTACTTCATTTATGAACCTAACTCGTATTTTCTTTTTTATATTTTTTTTGCTTCAAAAGTTTGCTGCAGATTTGATATACAACTATGTGGAAACACAGCTGTCAAGCTGCTAGTTTGACTGTTTGTGACTCTTGTTATTGTCACAGTTTGAAATGAGCAGTCCACTTTAGCTTGTTTATGATTCTAAAACAACATTCTGTTCAAAACCGTCTACACTCCTACATTAGACCAATGTACTCCATTTTTCTGCATTGTTCTTAACGCTGTTAAATTGTGAAGCCAAAACCGGAAGGCTGTTTGGCAGCCCAGCAGAATAGGGAATTAACCAACAGAAGGGCAAAATAATCAGCTGCTGTACTGAATGGCTAAGCAGACTCAATTCAGCATCATGCAACTGATATAAACCACATATGCATACAGCCAGCTGTTGTTTTGACAATAATGTAATCATTTAATTGGACAGTGTTTTTCTAGGATTTTGGGAGCCTCCTGTGGCATTTTGCAGTCGTAAATAAATAAAAAATTCATATCAGATTTCATGCCAAATGTTGCATTAACCTTTTGTCAAGCGCTTTTGTATATTCAATACAATTTGGTGCATTTAGTTATATTTTCAATGGCATTTTATTTCCAATTTCAAATCTTCTGACACGACGGGACATGAATCATAAATAAATTCACATCCCTCGTGTCTGTATGTACACTTTTAGTAATCTGTCTGCACGAATGCCTTTGTCTCTGAGATGATGTCTCTGTTTATGTCTGGAGTTCCGTTGTGGAAAGAAACAAACAGTATTTGTTCTGTGTCTGAGCCTGCTGGGACATTGGCGTATAGCTGGAAAATCAGCTCTGGTTTAAAAGCATTTTGATGGCAGTTGTAGGTTGTAAACTGTTCCGCTGAAAGGAGCGAGCGCTGGATGATGAAGGGTTAGTGCTTGATTATGTTAATGCAAACTTGTAAACACAAAAATAATCACTGTCCACATTATTTGTATTTTCCCACTGGTATTTTCATTAGGCTCCCAAACACAAAGAAAGAAGCTCCTTGGTGATGTGAATCTTATCAGCACTGATTTATAATTATGTCTGCACTCGACTGTCAAAACAAGCTTGTCAGGACAAATTGTGATATGGCTTCTAAGGAAAGAATGTAACGGTTTATTCTCATTTTGGGACCTTACAAGCACAGCCTAGAAGCAACAAGTCTTCAGACCTAAACTGTTTAATCAGTCACTTTATTCTTTAACAACCCATAAATCTGTTAAAATATATATTTATGAGTATTTTCTGATCTACTGCTGAATTTAGATAGATCGTGGTCATAATTTTGTTTTGAGGTGGCTACCAGAAGTCAGCAGACAGGACAAGACTGTTGTTGCTCTACAGTAAAGTCACCTGCATCGTGTGCCCTACCTTCTCACGTAAAGAGATGTTCCCAGTCTGGCAGAACATTGAGGCTCTTGCATTGCACTTGGCACTTTTACCAGGCAACATTTTTGCACAGGGAATTAGTGCATTTTGGCTTAATTGTAAATTGCAAAATCATCATCTGTTCTGCTTAACAAGTAAAAAAAATTCTAGAAGTTGCAACGTTAAGTTTCTGACAGTATTTGGAACACCGGAGCAACTCAGAATGTTTTTATAAAACACCTAAGACCTGAATTTAGAGGCTGTTTTTTTTACTCAGCAAATGTTTTTTCATTGCACAAGTTGAGAAACACAGCGTCTTAATTTACCGCCATCGTTAATAACAGCCTGAGCTGCAGCCTCCAGCCACTGGCTGCACTCACAAACGCAAGTACAGTTTGGGGGTCACGGTACAACAAATTCGTATTTTTGGCACAGTGTGGCTCCTGTCAAAACATTTCATAGACCAGCACAGAACAGAGAAAACACAGCTGTTCAGCAAATGCACAGGAACATTTGGTTGTATTTATGTACTTTTATGGATCAAGAAAGACGGATTCCTGTTAGACTGTGATGGAGCCACAAACTGCAGAGACAAGAGGGTGTTTTTGTTTTGTTCCTTCTGACAGTTGACCTCGGTTTCTTTAGCCCATGACCACCAGTTGTTCCCAATTCCAGTTTTAGAGAGCCCATGTGATGCACATTACAGGTTTATCAGTTTAATTTGTGAGGTCCACTAGAGTATATTTACATAGTTTAATGTAAAGAAAAACACATTATTTTTCTCATACTGTATGTTGCTGTAGCACCTCTCTCACACACTGTCTGAAACACTGTGTTTTAACTCCGGTCTCTTTAAGACACGTCTCCTGAAAAGTCCAGTCGGCTCTGATTGTTGGTCAGCTGGACCAGCTAACAACGTAATGGTGGCTACATACAGTAGCCTCCAATCTCTCCATATAGAGATGTACATCGAACAGAAGCAGCTCTGGTGAGGAAATAGTGGTGGACTGAGAGAAAGCTGCTCATTGTCTGTTTGAGGGTGTGGCAACTGAATTTGAGGGAGACGTTATGCAAATGTGTTGCATTTTGACATAAATCAGTACCAAAAGAAAAGACTGGACTTCAAACAAGGCATTTCAGCCAAGTAAGGTGCAGTTTTCTGTGGGAGAGAACATCTCAGTTTGACACGGACTTTGGGCTTTATAATGTTGTTGAGGTTTTACATTCATAAAAATTGCAACACACTAAAGAAAGCAAAAACCCAAAAAGCAGAATAGGGGGGCTTTAAACCAAATTCTGATCTTTCTCTAAACCCAAATTCAGTTGTTTCTGGGACCTACCATTAGCTGTGCCAGATCAGACCCTTTATTTGCACAGATGATTAATGGCAGTTTTTGAAGGTGCTGACAAATGATGGCATCCTGAAAACAACATAGGATAGAAAAATGGTTGTGTGGCTTTCTGAAGGGCAATTAAGTTAAATTAAATGCCATCTGATTGGGGTTACTTAATTTTTCAGAAGATGTGAACACCACCTGAGACCACAGCTCTGGGCAGCTGTAACATGGTCTTCTCAGAAGTTTGCTCTAATTATCAAACCGTCATTGTTGCTGTTTAAGCTTCTCTAGAAATGGTGGCAGCCTGATCTCTATTCTGTGGTAATCAACTACTTTTGTGAGAGCGTGTTTTTTGAGTCTATGGTGGCTTCAGTTTTAAGGTGATGACAGCTTTGATTTTCCCGTCCCTCTTGATTGGAAACTGATTTTGAATTGATTCAAAGTAGCATTCTTCATGCCTCATGGATTATTACTTCTCTAAATCCTTGGTAATCTTCGAACAGTACTTTGCAGGCTTTGTCCTTCAGTGAACAGATGACTGATTAGATAAAGGTATTTGGTCAATTTGTTATGTAATTACTCTCTAGGAGACTAAATTATCTTGCACAGATGTTCCCAGAGATAATATCAATCCTGACATGCACACCGTGTTCTCTTTGTAGTTTAACATGGAGAACACATCGCTTGGCACTGATTTTCTCAGATCTTGTTTTCAATTTCATACATGTAAATTTCAGAACTGAAATGTCCTTATAGTATTCATACAGAACAAACTGCAGCAACACTAAGAGCTATGTTTGGCAAGTCGCACACTTCCCTCAAATAGCTGATACCTATCATTCAATAAGTGGCTGTAAAGCGAGATTAGGAAGCAGAAGCAGTCAAGGCAGGAATACAAAACATATGAATTTGCAAAACTGTTTCCAGTGTGCTCAATTTGACAATGTAGCCCAAGGCTAAGCCAAGCAAAACACAGACAAGCTCTTAATTTTTTTCTCTTTTTTTTGTTACACAGTAGTGCTATCAGTAGAGAAAAATGTAAATTTTGTGACTATTGAAGTCATTTCTAATCTTTGGTTATGTTTCATTGTGTTGGATTGCAGGAGGACAGTCTGAAAATGTCAAATGTCACAGTAAATGTCAGAGGAGTGGCCACCAACACGGCGGTGTAAAAGTTTCAACATCCCTGATGGAGAGAACAAAATGTTCAGTTTCATCTTCTTCGGAAAGATTGTAAACAGCAAGTGCAGCTGTCTGAATATAAGAAGAAATACTATTTGGTTTCAAGCTTTGAAGCATCATCAGCAGGAGGTTTTTTGGCATTAGCGAACTACATTACATCGAATTAAAAAGAAAGCTGTTGATCGTCTTCAGTGCTATAAGCAGGCGGCAGGGGAGCCTTGTGGTGGCAGACATGCTTTGAGAACATGCTCTGTTACATTGGCTGACATTAAGAGAGTCTGTGAGTGAGAAATGATTTAATCATTAACATTCATGGGTGGCTTCCAGCATGCTGCGCTGCTGCCTAAAACACAACACAGACAGCACAACACTGAAATTACAGCCGTAATTGATTATTTTGGAGACAGTGAGAACATCATCAGATATCTGAATGCATCAGCACAGCTTTAAGAAGAGTCACAGTCTGCTGTGAATGTCAAGCACACTGACTGTGGAGAAGAAAATCCCCAAAAAACACTTGACTCGTGGCTGTTTTTTACAAAGTTGTATTAGTGGAGTCTGACCTCCTGTTTGTGGCAGCTTTTCATTTTTCTTGACTTGCCTCCCGGCGACAGCCACAAAGGTGGGATGAGTGAGCCTGGATCAATTTGTTACTGAACAGTTTAATGACACCCTGGCCGGCCCTGTGGCACGCTCCTGAAAAGACTGTTTTGTGTTAATTATTCTCACAACACTTGAAGCCGCTAAACCAGGGATTTGTTGCCTGTGAGTGCCATTTGGCAGATTTGAGTCTCAGCAACATGACAGGGATTATTTTCTTATGTTTACACACCCCAGAGAGTGGTGCCTCCATGCTCAATATATTTTTTAAATGAGAAGACACTGAGCTGTTCAAACACAAAAACACAGAGGAAGGGAAGTGCCCAGTCTCAGTAGATTTCTGCCACTCTTGTGGTTGTGTGAAGATGGAAATATGGAGCTTTAGCTTCATAAAGAAGTGACGAATTGGGCATAACTTAGATCTGAAATCTCTTTTTTGCAGTGTTTGACTATTAAGCTGAAAACTGGCAAAAATATACATGTAAATGCCAATGTGAATGCAACACTTTCGTGATATTTCAGGTAGCGTTGTCTCAAAGCCCAGTGCAGAAATGGAGTGTCTGCTTGTACATATAAAAGAAAAAACATATTTTCAGCTGCATTTGTGGGGGTTTCCAATGTCACAGTTTGTCACATCCATTGGCCAAAATCTAGCGGGATTTCATAAAACTGAAGCGGTTTCTTTGTGCCCACCTATTGAAATTATTATGAGTCTGGACAGATATGAATGTAAACTGTAACGTCACTGGAAAACAGCCTTGAGACGCTAATTCTGGTTTAATGTGTGTTTGTTGTCATTCCAGGCAGCCAGTTTGCTTTAACTTGTGTCAACCTTTTGCAAATGTTATCATTAGTGCGGTAATGCAGTGTGTATTTAAATTGCTGCATTTAGTGTTCCTGCAATGACAGAAAAATTGTAAGCTTCATAGCCTGTTTTTATACACACACGATGGGAAGTGTGTGTGTGTTTATGGATTATAGAGCTATAAATATAGATCTGCACTGAAATTTCAGTTAAACTCACAACAGATGTAAGCAAATGTATCGATGCACAAATTTGCCACAAACTCAAATAAAATCCACTGAATAGCCATCTGTTAACCAAAAGAGGCTGATCTGCTGATAACCTGTTAAAAAGACATCTTTCATTCTCCTCATGGAGCGGGTCTGATTTAATCACGGATTTCCTAATGACTCTGTGGTTTAATTAGGCCATTTAAAGGTTAACTGCCAGGTCTGCGCCCACATCCACAACGGTCAGACATCTTTCACCACCATGCTCACCCTGCAGCTCCACCTCTGACGGTAGAAAAACAGACGCGGTGCCTATTTTCCTTGTATACTTTTATATAAATTATGAGCATCACCCAGCATGCATTCACTCCAGGTTGCCTTGCACGTAAATGCCTACAGAACTCGTTTGTCACTGTCAGTCACTGAAGAGATGCTTGTATTTGCTCTTTCACACAAACACACACACACACACATACACAATATATCTCACGTGGGGTGCTATTAAATGACTTTAACTGACACAATAAATCTCTGGAACCAAGCTCCTTGTTTTTTTTATTTGATCATTAATTAACCATAAGGCATTGCACATATGCAAAGCCACTTACATCAGTTAGAAACATGCTGTATTCTTCTATTTTATGTTTTTTCTGTATAGGACATTTTTATCTCTTTCATCTTTCTGTGTGTATTCATGTCGACACCGGAGTAGTTAAACTGAGGGATGAGACTGTCAGAGATGATTTTATTTTTTAACCGGTGGGATTTTTTTCAGTGTGCTTTGGATTTTTATCATGCTGGAACATTCCTCTTCTGCCAAGCTTCGACAAGTCGTCTTTTGTCGTATTTTGGAGATATCACCTCCCCAACACCTTTTGCACTCGTGCAGCCCAATATGATCACACTCCCACCTCTGTGCTTCGCTGTCAGGTCTGTTCACTGTGGTAGTCCTGGCCAGATTTAAATGTGCTAGACCCCATCTGTGCCAAACCCATTTATCGTGGTCTCATATGACCAAAGAATGCCTCCAGTATTCATCAGGCTTATGTTCATGTTCCTCGCCAAAGTTTAATCTGCGTTTTTTTTCGTGTGACAAAGACAATTCCCAATATCTGGCACATGATTATGTGGCAGTATTAAAGTAGTGCCTGTAATGCATCAACAACTGTTTGCCCTTATCCCCTTGTAAATTAAACACTATGTAGTGAGAGAGTTGGGTAAATAAGTGGACAATGTGGACACAGCTTTAGTCTTAGCATTTGGCTACTGACATTAGATGAAAACGGTGCTGTTACATGTGTACTGTATTGTCTCTTACAGGCTCTCTTCCTTAATGCTATATATTTTATACAAGGTGTAGATTTTTGATTTTTTTTTTTTTTTTTTTAGAGAGATGGAAACAATGAACTGAGCAAATTCGGGCTCCTTTTCAGTTTCAGAATTGATCCAAAAGATCTCCACACGGTGCAAATGCCACAACGGCTAGAAAATAGAACTGAGCTTCACAGTACCTCCATCCATGATGAAGCACAGTAATAAGGAGTCAATCTTTCCCCGTCTTCGTCTCTGTTTCACACTGACGTGCACACACACACGGGTAAGCGGTGACTGATCACGCTGAGAGCGCCTCACTGGGATGTTCGGAACAATTACCTCTGCCTCGCTGCCACTCAGGACCCCTCAGGTGAAGTCATTATCTTAACCAGAGGCTGCTCACTACAGTCACAATTAATTCGCATTAACAGTGGAGCTTTGGCCACCAGGGCCATCTGGATGCATTGCTCCAATTATACTCATTACTGGACAAGGCGAGGTCCTCGAAATTAGGACTTTTTATTCCTCTTGCAGGGGAGGTATGAGGCAAAAGGGCCCTTTTGGGAGGCTGCTTTACAAAAGAAAGCTAATGGTTCAAGTTTTAATGGTAGGTGTACGGCCCAGCTTTGAAAAATAATCTTCAAATTCAAAGGGAGCAATTTACTGCATTTGCTTCTTCAAAACCTCTTAAGGCCGTGTGAGGAGGGGGCCTTGGGATATGCTCTCACTGACCCTGCAAATCAGACTTTGAGATCAGTACCTTTCAGATGACCATTATCTCTCATAATTTCTCTTATAAGAACATATATCTTGTACCTCTGACTGTACTTCATAATGTGGTAAATATTTCCTCATGTTCAGTCATTAGATTGCACTGATGGGCTGTACGTCCCATTAGGTGTTATCTATTTCTCTAAGCGTAAACAATACAGGCTGCAGCTTTTAAGCAGATGATCAGATTTTTAGCGTAGGAAGACATCTTTTAATGACTTTAAAATCTGTATTTTTTTGGTTTATTTAATTTTAAATGTATGCTTTGCCCAACAGGTGAAGGATCAAAAGGAAATAACTTATTCACAACGGTTACAGCTGACTCTAACACTCAAATTCACAGAGGAAAGCATTTAAAGATACACAGAAACTTCTTAAATCAATCCAATAGCGGTAACCACTTTTCTTTCTCTTGCTAGTAAATTGCTAAAAATACTGCTTGAAGTGGCCTCAGAGGTTTTGGAGTTGACACAAACAGAGTGTCTGCGTAGTTGTCATTTGCCAACTTCAGTTTATTTAAGTTAACACAGATTACATAGACAGCAAAAAAAAAGTCTAATTCATCAGAAACGGACATATTTGACACTATTTAGATACCAGATTGGTTTTAAATACTGCAGGGAGAAATAGCAGCCTTGCCCTGTATGCAAGGGACATTCAATTTCTTCAGAATTATCTTAAATCATGAAGAGTTTGAGGCTGACTGATTTGGAGACTGTACATACAAGGACAACGGCTTCACTTAGTCCAGGGTAGTGCATGTGAGTTCCTCCCTGTGAAACTGTTGGCTCTCCAGATGCCTGTGGATAGACAAAGAATGACCTCTGTGACTCTGAAAAGGTGAAAGTTCAGTATGAGCGTTCAGTTGGTGCAACCCAAAAAAACCCCAAAGGATTTTAAAATCAAGTGTTTTTTATGTTAATGTTACTCAGTTAGTTTATGGGTTCTTTTTCATTTCAGCTCAGTGTGAGAGTCTCTGCTGCTGTCTTGCGGCTCGACTCTGCTGCTTCCTCAGCGCTTGTGTCTGCTCCACTCCAGTCTTTGTGTGTCTGTTTCCAGATTCATGATCTAACTCTGTTCCAACCAACCATGGAAACAAATGCACATGGAGTGAAAGAGAGATAGGTGAAGTGCTGTAACTTTACTAGAGTTGATAACTCATTATGGCCATTCAGTGTGTTTTACAACGCTGGCATCAGCTCATGGTTGTGGCTGCATTAGTTTGATTTGCACATTTGTTTTGGTCTAGCTTTCTGACTGCAGTGGAAAAAAAAAAATCACTGTTAAGTCAACACTTAAAAAAAAAAAAGTGTAACCCCAGTTTGTCTACGCATGTTATTCCTGTAACTGTGCTGGAAAAAGTTAGTCATTAGGGACACACATTTTAAAAAATCCTTTTACCGATGTCAGCACATAATAAATTAAAAACTGAATAACTGTTAAAGCCAGTGAAGTACAGTTGGCATTATTCTGGATGCCGATAGAGG
>NW_007578286.1:292386-297394 GCF_000690725.1 Stegastes partitus
GAGGGAGAGACCTGCAGCAAAGGGTCATGAGCGGGATTCGAACTCACAACCGCTGCGTTGGGGACTGTAGCCCCTGTTCATGGGTCGCCCGCTCAACCAGGTGAGCTACACGGGCGCCCGCGTCAACACTTTTAACCCCAGTTTGTCTGCATATGTTATTCCAGTAATTGTGCAGGAAAAAGTTCGTCATTGGGGACGCAAATATAAAAAAATCCTCTTAACCAATGTCAGCACATGATAAATTAAAAACTGAATAACTGTTAAAGCCAGTGAAGTACAGTTGGCATTATTCTGGATGCCGATAGAGGTACTTTAAACCAAGGATATGTGACACTGGCCACAAAAAATCTTGAGTACATGCGCTCCGATTGGAAGCCATTAGCAGTCATAGCTGTCATGATGGCCCGTTGCTGACTTAACTGTCCCAGTGCTCACTACAATAAAAATGTCTGTAGTTCCAATAACCACCTCCTCAGGTCACTACAGTGTTAAACGCAACAAATTAGCTTCCATCTCATTATACTTTGAGAGGTTCCATGTGGTGGAGCAACCGGGTACTACAGCTAATTGACCATACATTTTCTGACATGCATGCCCTTTGGTTTCTGCCTTATCGGTTCTATTTTTAGTCAGGAGAAATATTCACAGCAAATAATTGATTAACAATTAATCATTAACACCTCCAGCCATTTTAACACAAACTGTAATATTTCCCTAATATTGACAAAGCATGATGATCTTTCTCAATTGTGAACTTGTATATGATGTGTTTATCAACAGCAATTTCAAATAACTTTTTTCCTGCTGATTGGGGCTTCAGATGTGTCCTTCTTGAGACATAGTATTTTGTATTTTCTTTTTTTAAATTTGGATGACTTGTTGGAATGTAATGCTGTTTAAACCTTTTGGTGGGAAGCAGTGTGTAATCATATGTGTGTCCTGGGCTTTTTATACCAGGAGGAAATATTGGAGTGACTCTTCACAGACAGCATACTTCGAGCTGCTTATAAATTAAGGAAGCTTATTCTTCTAAATTGTGAAGAGTGTAAACAAGGCTGCTGCCTCAAAGGCTCTTGGTGAGACTGAAATATAGATTTGCTCAATGCTTGCACAGGCAGCGTCCTTCGAAAAGACCTGAGATGAACTGTGAATTTGTTAACCCTTTCCTCCATCCATCCATCCATCCATCCATTATCTATACACTGCTTAATCCTCACTAGGGTAATGGGGCGCTGGAGTCTATCCCAGCTGACTCAGGGTGAAGGCAGGGGACACCCTGGACAGGTCGCCAGTCTATCACAGGGCTACACTTAGAGACAGACAACCAAGCACACTCACATTCACACCTACGAATAATTTAGCACGGGGAGAACATGCAAACTCCACGCAGAAAGATCCCGGGTGTCCTCACTGGGACGAGAACCAGCGACCTTGCTGCGAGGTACCGGTGCTAACCACCGAGCCACCTGGCAGCCCCCCCTGTCCTCGATCGTACCTACCAAGTGCAAAACCTGTTATGATTAAGAGGACATATTATGCATGTTCACAGTGCGGACTAGTAATAATCTACTGTGTTTATTCTATGCAGTCTCTTTGTGTTTTATGTTTCAATAGCATCTTACACCATTTCATGAAAAAATAGAGTCTCTATGCCATTTTCTTTTATTTCCTCTGTGATTTTTTTATGCTTGTGTGCTCAAATCAAGAGAATTACAAAGGACATAGAAATTAAATCAGGATATAGTACAGCCTTGCTTTGCACTTAATTGACTTTTCCTGGTTTTTAGTGCAGAATGATTTTTTCCCCCTTTTACTGTACATTCATCCAAGTCTGACATTAGGACACTATAATCACGATAATGAATGTGCTGCTGTCTGCAGTCATATCTCTGTGATTCAAGGCACAGCAGTAGGGTTGCTATCAGTGAGTCCTTTGCTGAAGTTTGTATTAGCAATTCGAGTACATTTCACTTCACCCTCCCGAGACAATCAGCCTTGTGTTCACTGCAGCTTCCTGAGTTAAGAAGGGGAAAAAGAACATGAGAACTCAATGCAATTCAACTTGTTGCATCACCACATTTGCCATCAAATCAATATAAATTAAAACTTTGGCTGACAAAACCAATGACATTCATTCATGAATATTTCCAAACTAATGAAACCTTACAGTCTCTTCCCTCCCACATCCAGACTAATGTGTGTGCTTTGCGTCTAATGTATTCTCTTTCAGATTAACTAATCAATAACTTGGAGGGGAATGCTTTGACTCCTACCAGGAGATGGGAATGAAACATGTTACGATATAATTCATGGCATTTGATTTTTTTTCCTCCCTCCACAGTGATTCAATTCAATTTTGAAATCACCTCCTGCTACCCTTGCTCTCTTGGCACTCTCCAAATATCACTCATGAGACAAACAAGATCCTCATTTGAATGTTGTGTAACATGAATTATTAATTTAGGATGTATCGTAGGATAATAATAGTAGCAGGTATCGAAAGTGTCTCTTTCTATTCTCGTGAACTTCTTTATACAAGTGACTCATTCTTTTTTTTTCCCTATTTGTTGGGGGAAAACCATGCATCTGATAATTTCCACCCTTCTGTCCAGGGATTACTTCACTGCAGACATACACAATTCATCGCTGTTGGTCCTTGATTGAACTGTTGTCATGGTTACCTGGATGTTCAATAGATACCAGGCTGGACCGGAGAGACTCTCCCCACTTCTCACACAGCTATAATTAAACCCAATTTAGAGCAAACCACAGCGTTAATCTCTTGCAGTGGCAGCGGCTGGCATTGATGAGAATGTTGCAGGGATGTGGAGAGTGTTTGTCTGCTTTGTCTACAACACTGTGCGACCCTCAGGAGAACTGGACGATGCAAAGATAAGTGGTGCCATAGCCAAACATTAGCTAAAACAGCTGATATAATAGTTCCCTTCTGCAGTGTAAACGGTGTGTTTTGTGTGCAGGCATGTGGATAAAACTTTGCTAAGCTCGGCTGGTCGTTGATGTTCCGAGCAGCCACATTTAAACAACAGTGGAGAGAAGAAACACAATGACACAAACATTAAATGGGCAGACAGTTGTTGTTTTTAATTCACATAGTGAACATTTGAGGAAAATAAAGAACTTGTTCAGATGATCTCCAAATGAAAAAAAAACCAAGAGCGTAATGATGGCAACTTGTTCATTCGTTGTAGGTAAACATGTTCTCTGAAAAGAATCTCTTGAGAGGAGAGCAGACGAGACAGGAACACATAATCCCTGATAAAGTCACTCGGCCTCTGCGACTTTATTAGAATCCTGAAGTACATGTGACAGAAATCAACAGCGCAGACACCCAAACAAACAAACAGAGCTGCAGAGCGCCAAATTGAGCTACTTGCACTTTGCTGTCTTAGATAGACACTGACAACGCCTGACGAACACAGGATAACCTATTCCTAAACCCTCGCCCGCTCACAAAACAGTGCTGTGAATGAAGCCTCCTTTGAAGGAGACTACTTCTTCTTCAACATCAGGGTTTTTTGTTTTTTCAAGGATGCTAAAGGAAATATTGAAGCACAACACTGGCTGTGTGGTTATTAATGCAAGGCAAGGCTAAGATACACCATGGCGGTTACATAAGAGCAGATAGGTGCTGTGTTACATAACACCTGTTGCGCAAAGTGCAGCTCTTGCTGTGATGGACACGTGATTCGAAGAGCATCTTTTCACTCAGAAAGACTCAACAAATCCTTTAACAATGACAGATTGTCTCCCGATTGATTGATTGGCGTGCTATTTTCTGTTTCCAACCTCTTATTTCTTGAGTCTGCAGTTGCCACAGGAATCGTCATTCCAGGGTTTCATCAGTTCATAAACTCAGACATTTTTACTTGATGGAGGGTTTATTCAAGTGTAAAATAGGATTTCAAGCACTTTTTTCTTTTTAAAGCAATGTTTTAAATTGTACTTTTTTGTTTTCCATTTGCTAGTCTTTCTATTAGCTTCATAAGAAAAATAGAATATTTAGAATATTGCAACCTCCAGAGCAGATACTGATACAACTTCTGACTACCCCGTTGTCCTGGCCATCCCTGTTTATCAGTTTACTGAAAGATTGCATTCAAAAACAAGTCAGGATGACAGAGATTGTCCTTTTAATATCATTGCAAATACAGTTCATGTCACTGAACACAATGAAGTAAAACAAAGAACAAAAAAATTTAAATTAAAATTAAGCTAAAAAAACAAAAAAAACAAAGTTGTTGTGCTTTCCACAATGATAGGTAACAAAAACTAGAAATTCTTTGACACTTCTCTACTGTAAAGTTGCTTAAAATCATTCAATTTCTTGCCTAAATACCTGATACACTCTGATAAATATTTGTATTTAGTATTAATTTTGAAATCCAAACCTAGAATCCTAAACTCTAATTCAGTTTTGTTTACAGAGCACCAATTCTCAACATTCATGTTATCCTACCGCACCTCACACACAAAAGTCAAGATCTCAGATTTTATTATACAGTGACACCCAGTGACTCCCTTTGAGCAAGCACTTGGC
This sequence comes from Stegastes partitus, assembly GCF_000690725.1. Lineage (NCBI taxonomy): Eukaryota > Metazoa > Chordata > Actinopteri > Pomacentridae > Stegastes > Stegastes partitus. The sequence goes on from NW_007578286.1 coordinate 296,945, forward strand.
AATCCACATATAACAGTAAGAAACAGAACCAGGCTCAGGGATGGCACACATCTGCCTCGACCAGCTGGGGTGAAGGCAGAGAGATAAATGTTTTATGACAATATTGACTGTCAGTCTAAATGTACATTGTGCATATTTTCCTTAAAATACCTTTTATTGGTTTTGGGTGGTTGTGGCTCAGGTGCTGCAGCAGGTTGTCCACTAATTGCAGAGTTGGTGGTTCGATCCCCGACTTCGCCACATGCAGATTTTTTCTTAGGCAAGATACTGAATCTAAAGTTGCTCCTAATGGCAGCCGATCAACTTGCACGGCAACGCGAATGTCATTAGTGTGAGAATGTGTGTGTAAATGAGAAACACTGTGAAGTGCTTTGAGCCCTGCAGTGATAGAGGACGGCAGATCTATAATTTAATTTGGCCCTGTTGAAAGAAAGGATCTCACATTTTGTA
>NW_007578286.1:297802-299047 GCF_000690725.1 Stegastes partitus
TCCCCTGCCTTCACCCTGAGTCAGCTGGGATAGACTCCAGCCCCCCATGACCCTAGTGAGGATTAAGCGGTGTATAGATAATGGATGGATGGGATGTTATATATATATATATATTTTTTTTTTGGTTGCTTTGGCGCCATGAGGGTGGCAGCCAGTTGCAGCAGCTCCTTCCCACGTTTTTAGCTATTTACTTTGATTTTTCTTCAATCTTTTTACTATTTTAATTTCACACAGCTGTACCACATTTGTGCAGGAAAAATGGAGATACAGACGGCGTTGTTGTTGGTCTGTTCTTTGCTTTTTTGCGAGTTTTTGGGGTCCACGTCTGGGCATCTGTTGTGCCGTTGAGCCATGGCTCCATTGTTTCACACTCGTGAACAGCTGTTGGTCCAAGCCACCATCGTGGGAGAGACCGGACATCCCCGATGAGCTGGAGGAAGAGGGGATGCAGGGCAGGAGTGAAGTGTTGGGAGAAGAGGAGACGCTACAAGCCGTCCTTCCGTCCATCATCGTGGGAAACGTGAGGTCTCTCCCTAATACATGGAAGCGCTAACAGCTAACAGCTAACAGCTAACAGCGCTGACCCGGCTGCAGTGGGAGCATCAGGAGTGCAGCCTCATGTTGTTCACGGAGTCATCGCTGAACGAACTCACTCCGGACTCGCTCATAACTTTGGACGGATTTCACCTGGTCAGAGCGAACCGGAGCTGGAGGGAGAGTGGTAAGAAGAAAGGCTGGGGACTCGCCATGTATGTGAATGAGACATATTGTTATTCTAGCACGTTAGCGTTAAAGATCAGCGCTGCACGACGAATGTTGAACTGCTGGCGGTTGGTTTGCAGCCGTTTTACCTGCCAAGGGCGTTTTCGCACGTCCTGGCGGTTACAGTTTACATTCTCCCCTCAGCTGATGCTGCTGCAGCCTGTGAACTCATCCATAGTTCAGTGTCCCAGCTGCAAACATCACACCCTCAGTCTCTGATCGTCATCTCAGGAGACTTTAATCACACATTGCTCTCCACCACTCTCTCCACATTCAGCCAGTATGTGGACTGACTTGGACCTGCTGTGTGTGGACACCAGGATGCATATTGCTTAATTATTGTTATTTTCTTGTACTTTCTATATTTTTAGACGCTGCTGTGGCGTGTCAATATCCCCCAATGGGAGATCAATAAAGTATAAAGTATTCTATATAACATCTCTCACGAGGGGTGAAAAGAATGAAAGTAATGTCTGTTTGCAG